>NC_136464.1:17447616-17665116 GCF_902686455.1 Sciurus vulgaris | reverse complement strand
TTTCTTATTACTTGACTATCCTTTTTTATTTTGTTTTGTGAAGGTTAGACTGTAAATAATCCATTTTATATATTTTTAATAGCTCTTGCCCAGCGTATAAATCATAAAATAGGTGATCGTCAAAATTCCCGTCAATTACTTAAAAATTGGTTGTTGCCAAAATGTTTATTTTGGATGAGCAGGTATGAGAAAAATGATTCCAAATGATTTCTTTTTTGAGTAGCAATTGTTTTTCTGGCCCTGGGTTCGTGGCTGTCTTAGCTGGACTGGGTGGCTCATGTGACGAATCCGAGAGCACTGAACGGGGGGAACGCAGACAGCATTGTCATTATATTAATGGTGGGAAAACTAAGAAGCCCACACACCTTCCCAGATGCTTCGTAGTGGGCCTGTCCTTACTGAGGTTATTGGTAGATGACTCTCTCTGCTGGGATGAAAGCCAGTTTTTGTGTGTTCTTTTGGTTTGGGGGCTCACCTTTAGCCATGACCCTTCTTGGGAAGGATGTAAATAATGGAAAGAGCCCTGAACAGAGGTCAGAGGACAAGGCTTGGATTCTAGCTCTTGTTTGTGTGACCCTGAGCAAATAACATAAACTTTCTGAGCCTCAGTTTCTTCTTCAAAACAATGTAAATAATATTGCTCATTTCAGAATATTCTGAAGAAGTAATGGTATTTGATAAAGTATTTTATATGTCATAAAATACATATATAAATGTGTTATTACTGTGCCATCATTTGGTTATATACAGTTATTGTCTCATATAAATGAATTTTGTGTTATGAGTAAAATTGTACATATAAATGGAATAGGGAAAAAAATCTACTTTGACTATTCTTGGGGAATGTGGCACTGTCTCTATTGAACATTGTAATCAGTAAGGGGACCTTGCTTGACAAAACATCCATTGATGAGCCTCTATCCCTGTGGACCTGGTTTGGGTTTGGGGGTGGAAGTAGTCTTGCTGGGGACTGGGCATGATTTGGTTGGATACATGGTTGGGTGTCCTTCCTCTCTTTCATAATGCTATTCATGCAGCTCCTTCCCAAAGCTCAAGAAAGTCATCAAAGAAGATCACAAATACCGAAAGACCACGCATTGATCACAGTTGTAAGATTGGATGGGATTTGATAATTATTCCTTTGGAGTGTGAATACAATGGTGTGTAGAATACAGTGGTAGATTAATTATCAAGTTTTATAAAATTAGAGGTTTATTTGTCATATAAGGCTTGGGAACTTATGGTAGATTATAAAACCGAATCTGGGAGGAGTAAGAACAGACCTTTTGGAGGCAAGGACAGATGTGGCACAGCCTCTGCCTAGGTAGGAGTCACTATGCTAATTTGTTTCCTTGGATGGATTTGAAAGTAGAGTGAGAAGTGAGAAGACATGAATAAAGTACTTTTCTTACTTTTTCTTATTAAAATAACATGGAAGCCATGCGATGTGGGGAGCACCACAGAGCATCCGCATTTCCTGCATCCCTGCCAGCCCTTGCCTTAGTCACGCTTAGTCAAGCTACAGCTCTGTTTTGATTATATGCAAATTTATGATGCTCATCACTTTGTTACAGTAAGAGTACAGAGTAGCAACTTTCCAAAGGAAAAGCTTGTCTGTGGCCATATGTGCCCAATCTCATCAAAAGGAAAAGTTTTTTCCTTCTTTTTTAATTTTTATTTTTTTCAATTGTTTGGTGCTGGGCATCAAACCTAGGGCCTCATTCTTTTTGTTAAACAAGCACTGTATACTGAGCTACACCCCCAGCCCTCAAAAGGAAAACTTACAGCACTTACTGATTTCTTCCTTAAAGACAATGAAATGCAAGGAGGAAAAGACATGGAAGAGCTAATATGACTTTGGAAAGTAGTTTGCAGATATTCTAGTGGTTTGGGAACTAGTCCTAGACTGTGAGTCTTCACTAATCCTTAGCAAAATGAGAAAAGAACTAGAATGTAGTGATTTTCCCATACAGCATATTTTATCAGTTTAAGAACACTTATTTTTCCTAAGATGATGTTTTTATTATTGTAGATAATAAAATAATGACAAATTTATGACATGATGGCAGAAGTAGGTAGAAGTTTTATACACACACACACACCACACACACACACACACACACACATATATGCATACACACACATATTAATCTTTACCTAAAAAATAACAAAATTTGCAACTCTGTTTTGGGCTCTCTAGAATACTTTTTGAAAGTTTGCACCACAGAAGCTAAGAATTATTGGACTGATCGGAGAGAGAAAATCCCCCTCATCTGACCCTGTCATTCCTCAGCTGCTTGACTTTGAGAAATTACTTAACCTCTGTGCATATGTTCTTATATTTGCATAATGGAAACTTGACAGTAGATTCTATCTATCACATAAGTTTGTGATAAAGTAAAATAAGGTCATATGTGTGTGTGTTTGTATTTGTGCATGCACATGCTCTTAAAAAGTACAGAGGGCTCTGAAAAATTGATCAATTTAAAATTATCAGCAAAAGTGGTTAACTTTTTCAAAATAATTGGTAGATACTTTAACAAAAAAATTTTACAAGCTTTTCTATTTATTAACTTGATAACCATGACAAATTTCATAAAAAGAAGTAATGTAGGGCTAGGGTTGTGGCTCAGTGGTAGAAGGCTTGCCTAGCTTGTGTGAGGCACTGGGTTTGATTCTCAGCACCACATATAAATAAATAAAATAAAGAAGTAATATAGAAGGTAGGATAGAAGAAAACAGAATACGTTATTTTGATCACTGATGTCTTCCTAACAAGTGATGAAATTCGTCGTCTAAAATTCCTGAGACTTTTTTGTTTGTTTGTTTGTTTGGTGCCAGGGATCAAACCCAGAGGCAGTGAGTCACATCTTCAACCCTTTTATTTTTTATTTTGAAACAGGGCCTTGTTAAGTTGCTGAGATTGGCTTTGATCCTGCAATCCTCCTGCCTCAGCCTCCCAAGTCACTGGGATTACAGACATGTACCACCATGCCCAGCTCATTTTTGACATTTATTAAGAGTTTGCCAAATAGTTAATATCTCTTCAAGAACAGTTATTGAGCAGTGGGACACAGATTCAAAATGAGTACATCATTATTTTTAAGTGCAGTTTACACCCAAATATGCATTGAATTTAATATCAATCAAGTTTCCTTCAAAAGTCCCTTTCTATTTCAGAAAATTGATGACATTACAAGTTAATTGAACAGTTTTATTTATTATAGGAGGGACAGTTAGAATATGTGATAGTAAAGAGATGATGCTAAGGATATTCCAACATAAAACTGACATCACAAAGGCCCACGATCGTGTTCATTAACAAAACTGCCTTGGGAGCCACCATCGTAGACCAGACACTCTGCTGGTTATAAGCCATTGGCTTGGTCCAGTGTGCCATTCTTGTTAGTTCTTGTCATAGAATCTTTCATATAAAACTGGCTCATTTTTCAGTTAGTGCTATTAGGTCTGAATTTCAGCTCTTGAGATAATCCATTTGGTTTGGGATAGGGAGTTAACACTTAAAATTTTGAGTCATCTGCCCTTTGTTCAAAAATTATGATTATTTTATTTCCTTTGAAATAAATACTGCAGAATTACTGTAGACACAAAACTAATTATATGATTCATAATAGGCTGAAAGAGAAATTATATGAGGGCAGAAATGCAGTTCTCTCTCTCTCTCTCCTTTCAATGTATAAACAGAGTTCAAGACCCCCATGACTGTCCTGTACTCTAGAGTGGCCTGGTTCACCTGGCAGTTCATCTCTGGGCTCTGAGGGTGCCTGCCTACATTTAGTAGTCTCAGATCCCTGGGTCATGATCTGTGCCATTTACAGACCTTGCTCTTACCATCTCCAAGCACCCATGCCTCATGTGTTGGCATCTTTTTCTCAGGAGTTATTTGCTGGCCATCTAGCCTCAACTTCCCATTCGGTCACTTGCTAAGCTTCTGCCAGCCTTTTGGCTGTGAGGAGGAGGTGCTCCATCCTTCACCAAGGACCCTGTGTAAGCTAGTGACTGGCTGCCTGAGAAACAATACAGTGTTTATTGAGCACTTAATATGGGCCTGCGCTGTCCTCAGTACTCCTTGCCCCTTGTCTGTTTAATAGTCAGTTCATCCCTTTTACAGATAGGAAGGCAGAGCACAGGAAGGTCCAGCTACTTGCCACACTTACAGAGTTTGGAGGGCATAAAGGTGGAGTTGATGTGGGCATCCCGAGGTGCTGGCCATGGATGCTCTAGGAACAGTGGTACCTGATGCTGAGCATGAGGAAGTTTCTGAGCACCATCTCCTCCTCCTTCCCTCTGGTGGCTACAGGACTGCTGCTCCCATCCCCAGCTACTGTGGAATGAGACCCTCTAATTCTGTATTCTTATCCAATGGATCACACTAAAATATGAATGGGCTTCACATACCTAGATTTCTGAACTGATCTCTTATAGTCAAAATATATCATGTCCTTGTATCTATTAATTTCCCTTTTCCATAATTTAGTTAAAAACCAACTATTGAAAACCATGTGCCATGTGCTGAGGATACACTAGTAAACAAGACCTGTAAGGCTCCTATTCTAGGACAGTTTACATATTGGAGGGAGGGGCTAGGCAGGATGAGATAGACATTTTAAAAATTAATAAATATAGACCATTACAGATAGTGGTTAAATAAAGCAGTCTTAAAGAGAACCGATGATAGCGTCAGGAAAGATCTCCCAGAGAAGAGCCCTCTATGAAAACTGAGTGGTGAATGAGGTAAAGGTGCCATCGGGAAGAAAATTCGGGGCAGATGATTCCAGGAGGAAGGCAGAGCAAGTACTTGGACTCTGAAATGAGAAGGTTCTTGGAGTGTTCCAGCAACAGAAAGATGAGCAGACTGGCTGGAGTGGTAGGAGTTGGAGGTGAGAGCCCTGCTTGGGTAGAGTCAGTGTGCACATTTGTGAAGCTGTGGAACGAGGGAGGGAGTCGATTTTATTCGGAGTGTGATGTCATTGAAGGACTCTTGGCAGGCAAGTGGCCTCTTCTGAATGATGGAGAACAGCGACTATAGGGGTAGAGAGAGAAGTGGAAACAGAAAGACAGGTTAGAGGTTTATTATAGTAATCCAAGATTGGGTCCTTTTGCCAATCGAAATTACTGATGCAGATATTTGGTGGTGACTATGTGAGAGAGATTATAAGCATTTTTTTTTTCTTTTTTTGTGGTGCTGGGGATTGAAGCCAGGGCCTTGTACTTGACAGGCAAGCACTCTACCAGCTGAGCTATATCCCCAGCCCTCTAAGCATTTTAAAAGGCCCTCAGGAACAGGCGCTTGAAATTTATTATTGATTCTTTTCATAATTGGCTTGAGTTCCCCAAAAAATTCTTCCTCAAAGACATCCCCAAACAAATGAGAACTTTTCAGTCTTTGTACCTGAAAGGATTTACATGTAGACCGTGGCCTGTCCATCAGGCTGCCGGTAATGAACATTTGGAATTATAAATCTGAGTTGAAAACCAAGTTTATGATAATACATTATTAATAATGGTACCCATTTCCTGGAGTTCCTAAAAGGCATAATAAAATAATATATAGAGAGAAGAGTTTTGTAAATTGCCTCACAAAAATCTGTTTGTTTTTTTTTTTCCTCTAACCATCTTCACTGCAGGAAACTTCTGAATATAAACATACATTGTCACTTTGGTTAATTTTATATCAGTCTAAAGAAGAAACAGGTTAGTTTCTTGCTTCCCAGAGTGGGGTTCAAGACCAGCAACACTGGTGTCCCCTGGGAACTTGTTGGAAATGCAGAATATGGGTCCACTTTAGATCTACTGAAAGTTGAGTGAGATGCTTACTTTGCGATCTTACCACTTAGTCTGTGTTAATGTGAACTGGACAGACATCATTTCATTGACTTGCATGAATATATTTATTTAAATGCATGCACAGAAATTCAGATGGGTTGGCCAGGTGCCATGACACATGCCAGTAATCCCAGCAATTTGGGAGGCTGAGGCAGGAGGATCCCAAGTTCCAGGCAAGTGCCCACAATTTAAATTAGTGAGACCCTGTCTCAAAATAAAAAATAAAAAGATCTGGGAATGTAGCTCAGTGGTAAAGCACCCCTGAGTTCAATCCCCAGTACCCTCCCCCCCAAAAAAAGATGATGGTCTTATTTAGGAACTGTAATTATTGCTTTTATTGATTAGGAAAATCTGAATAGGCAAGACGTGATACCTAGAATTGCTAGTAATCTGTCTAGTAATGGTACTCATTCTACCACTTTATTTTTGTCAAAATAAATTTTATGCCTATGTTTAACACTACTTTTTTTCCTTTTTTAAAAAAGTCACATTAATTACAATTTCTTGTTTCATTAGGGAAATGGAAAGACGGACTTCTTGGTGAGAGTATTACCAATGTTGTATAGTTTACAAGTTTCTCACATAAAGGAAAACATTTTCTACCCGAACTTTATTATAGAATTGATAAGAGGGGGTTCTTTACACTTCTGACTAAGGGTTCCCTTGGGTGTCCTATTTCTTTTCTATGAAGATTATCTCTTTTTGAAAAGTAAAAGTAGAGATTTCTCTTCAATTTTAAGATTTCAGTGATTTGTTATAGTTAATCTAATGTTAAACTTTAGACTTTTCCTAGGAATATACTTCTACTGGCCTGTTTTACATGATGCGTTCAGATTATTTTTGTTCTTATAGTTGCCTTATCAGAATTTGAATTCATTTGACCTAATAAGGTGAGCCAGAGAAACATATTAAAGTATTTTTTTCCCCTCGGGAAAAACAAATAATTCTCAAATTGTAGCATTTTGGTGAGAATGAGGTAATTCATTTATACCACTTTTTTTCTACCTAATTGCTTTTTAAGAGTTCTCACAGGAAAAGCAATCAGTAGTGGTATCCACTTAACATTTTTTTAAAACTTAATTTAAGCTTCATGTTCAAAAGTTTTTAAAGAATGCGAGTCAATACTTTTAAAATTTGGGGTGACTTCTTCTATAATTTGATCTTGAACATCCCCCACAGGCTCTTGTATTAAAGGCTTGGTTGCCAACCTGTGGCATTATTGAGAGGTGGAGAACCTTCAGGAGGTAGGGCCTAGTGAGAGAAGTTAGATCCCTGAAGACATACCCATGAAGGGGGCATGGGGACCCCAACCACATGTCTGTGTGTGTCTCTCTCTCCCTCCCGCCCCCCATGTCTGTCTCTCTCTCCCCTTCCTGGCTGCCATGAGGTGAGCAGCTCTTTGCCAGGCATGCCCCACCATGATGTCCTGACTCACCACAACACCAACAGCAGTCACAGACTGACACCTCTCAGACCACAAGCCAGAACCCCCTTTCCTCCTTAGAAGTTGATGATCTCAGGTATTTTGTTAGAATGACAGAAAGCTGACTAACTCCCTTTATATCTTTGTGTCAAAGTCTTGACCGAACTACTGATGGAGTTTTCCTGAGCCATTCATAAGGTTATACAGAGATGATGGGTATGAGGACATAATACTGCAACCTGGTCACTCTCTTATCTTTTGCATCTCAATACTTTCTTTCAACTCACTAACTATTATTTCTTTAATCCACTCACTATATAAAGGAAATATTTATTGAGACAAAATACTAATCGAATTTAAAGTCAGTCATTTTTTCTCATTTCAGTAGTTCCCTCCATATATGCTGATATTTTCCTCTGCTACCTGTATTCTTTTTCTTGTCTTCATTTTCCTCTTTAAGAAATATTTTGAGTGTTTCCTATTTTAGGTACAATGTAATAGCTTCACTAAAAACAAATCATTCAAAACAATAATCTGCAATCAACAAAGTACTAATGGATGAAACAATGCACAAAAATAGAAGTTAATGCATAAAACTATCTTAGTAGTTGTAAGCTAGCTTGAAACTGAACAAGCATCTGTTACAGAAAATACCAAAGTTTTAATTTCCCTCCTCCCATGCACCAAGTCATTTTTAAAAATGTTATTGTATTTTTATAACTATTTTAGTCATTTATTTATATATGGTGCTGAGGCTCGAACCCAATGCCTCACACATGCTAAGCAAGTGCTGTACCACTGAGCTGCAGCCCCAGCTTACTGTAAGTCATTTTTGAGACTCTCAAGAAGATAGACCCAGAAAGTATTCATTGCGTGTTCCTTGCCCTCAGAGTTGTTGGAAGTTAGTAAAGAATAAATTGCTCATCCTCTCATATTGGTGAAAGAGGTATAGGATGATATGAAAAAAAGGTAAATATTGCATTTCACCCATTCAACAAACTTTCACTGAGCAATGCAGGAGTATAGAGTTAGCAAGACAATTCCAGTATCACAGTCCTGGGTTATCCAAGTAGAGAATATTATGGCGATCAACACTGATCAATTATTAGCTTAGTTAATTTTGTTTATCTAATTCAGAAAGACACTGCCATCTGCCATGTGCAAATTATTGCAGAAACAATAACACTTTGTTATTCTGCAATGTAGGAAGAAAATATAGGATTATATGATTGGGTCAATATTAACCATCTATTTTATCTAACCATAGTTATTTTGAAGAAGTTTCCTATAGAAATACTAAATTTTTTGACATAGAAAGCTACCTCTTGAGAAAGTTTCTCTCTTCATTATTTTGGGTGGTAGAATGTTTTCAGAATTTTAAGGATATCTCTGCTTGAATAGGTATTTTTTAAACATTAAGAATTATTATTTGACCATGTTCTGTGAATGTTTAAGTCTTCCCAGTTCTGAAAAAAAAAAAAAAAAGTCATTTTTAATGTGTACTTGTCATTTACTTTATAATTACAAACTATTAAAGTCTTACCTCTAAAAGCTCAGATTCTGTTCTCGAAAGAAAAGAGAAAGTAGTCATTTGGGGTGATGCTCTTAAAGAATATATTCAAGCTGTACTTAAATTTACTTTGTGAGGTTCTCCGAGATATTGGTGAGCTCCATAGTGGTAAGAAAAGGATGTCATTTAAACTTTATTTGGAGAACCTCTCCTTAGGTGGTCCAAGCGAATTCATAGGGTTCATTTTTAATCCATGAAAAGTATTATACTCATTTTTAAAGGTGTCTTACCCCATAATGCCTACCACTTTTCCAGTTGGTTTGTAAGGTACACATGAAGCCATCCTTATTCCATTGCCTCTCTGTGAGCTGAGAAAAAGAGGAACGACCAAAGCAGATGGCTAAAATGCCAATTTACTTTCAAATATTGCAGCGAAGGACAGTTAAGCTTATGACCTTGTTGCACTGTACTTATATAACTTTCTTTGGGATTTTTTTTAATCAGGTTTATTTTCCCTTTGAGTCTGACTTCTAGTGCCCAGAAGTTTTCTTTTCAGCAGTGTTTATGTATTTAACAGAATTTTCTGAGGTGGGTGCTTCAGAATTTTCACAGCATGGGTTCGCATTGGACTAAGACTTTGTGTACGACTTATATCAAGTGGGAAACTTGATGGGCATGAGCTTTAAAAATGGCTTTTTTTGTGTGCTCTACATTTGAAGCTTTCGTCTGTATTTCCTGTTGGGCTACAGTGTTTTCCAGCGTTGCCACAAGAGAACAAAGTTAACATTAAAAAATAATTTTTTATTGAAGAAGGCGTCTTTCCAAGTAAAGTCATTATCAAAGAGGCTGTCGTGGTGGGCCATCATTCATGTGCGGCACTGTGTTGCCCTTTTGCATCTTAAGATATAAACTCTAAGTCATAGTTAAATAAATATCTATTTATTTAAAGAGAGGAAGAAACCACCCTAAAGCCAGACAAGGAAAAAAGCTTTTTAAAACTGTCCCCTTTGGAGGAAAAAGAAAGCATGTTGTTGGGTAGTCCTGCCATGCCTCTCTATGCACTGGTTCCCTCGCTTTCACTGCCTGAGATCCTGGGCCACTTCGAAAGGTAGAGATTTGTGTTCACACAAGATACCTTTACTGTGGAGCTCATTTTCTTTATTTCTATTTTCAAAGTTATTCGCAATGCATGGCATTTAAATAGAGCACAGTGGAACCTTAACATTTATTCAGCAAACAACTTTTATGCCCTAAGAAATTCAAATCGTGTTCATTAGACTTGGAAGGGGCAGTTTATCTCTGATATAGTAAGAAAAATACTGCTTTATATTATTAGCAAATTTGCATGAGGAAGTAAGATGGAGGAGAAATTCAGCCCACCTGTTACGAAAAGTAGATTTTTACATCATGAAGGAAATAGTGAACCCTGTCACTGTCCTAGGCAATTAGAATAGGTTTCTTTAATAAGTTGGAGTATCTTGGCAAAATACCTGTGGGAGACATACATGACTATAGATCCCCTTTCAGACTGTGTTTCTATCTGTTACTTTATTCTATCAATCAACAGAGTAATGTATCTGATATGGAAATCATTTGATCAGATGAGTAAACTGATCCCCTGATACTTCCCCAAATGCCATCTATTTTTACTAACCAGAAAAGATACTAAGTTTTAATTTGATATCATAAAGGGATCAGGATTTTTTGTTTCTCTTCCTCATTCGAATATTTTTGAATGATCTGTAGTGTTCAGAGCTCTATGCAGATCTCTTGATAATAAGGACCTGTTATTAAAACAAACAAGCAAAAAATCAATTCTGTCATAAGAAGGCTGCACAAATTTAAAGGATGCACCAATTTTTCTGGCTGATGCAGACTTTTACAAAGTCATCCAAATTTTTCATGTAGGTAAGCTAAAGAGATTGACTGGTGTGACTTTGTTAATATGAAAAGAAGACCTTTTATTTTTTTTTAACACTATGACTCCAAAAGGTAAGCATGAAGATGGGCCAAATATCTTACTGCCTCACTGATATTGCCTGCCAGCTGTGAATTTTCCAACTACAATGAATCCCCTCATTTTTATTGCTGTGTGCAAGGTACAGTGTTTCATTTTTCTTCCTACTTGGGCTTCCTGTAGAATGCACACCCCATATAGTTCTTTAAATTCATACTGTTGTGAGAACAAGTAAGTCTTTCTGTTCTCTCCTTTGTTAACTGTAAACCTTGTGGAGCAACAGTTCTTTCGTGCCCTCGGTAAGTTGCTGGACTGTGCTCAAATTAAACACTGTAAGATTATCAGCAGGTTACAAAGATGGAGTATATCTTTCTCTTCCTCATTTTTGAATGGCGTTGACTTGATCTGAAAAAAAAATGCTGACAAATTCAAACAAATTAATTGTCTCGCACCCACCCCCAGTAAGTTGGGAGTTCATGTCTTTCACATAAAAAATAGGGAGAACACGTGTACAATTTTTGCAGTCCTTTGAGGATAAAAAAAAAGTTACACATATCAAATACATGGGAATTATTTTTTAATCCATGCATCAAGTCAGATCGCCTGTCTTATACCTGCAGTCAAGCAAAATGGAATATGCCTGGAACTTTGTACTTACACAGGTCCATGTTTTGCTCTTGCCATTTAATAACTGTGAGACTTTGGGCAATTTCCTTGACCTTTCTGATTCCTCAGCTTCCTAAAATATAGAAGCCTCACAGGTCTGCTATGTGGAAGTTATCGTGAGAGAGAGAGACACACGAGTGAATTATGTAAACACCCCACACAGTGTTAAGTCTATCATCAGTGCTCAAGAAACATTAGTTTCCACTTGTACTAGTTTGCATAGCAATACTAGCTGCTATAACGAACTCCAGTTATTCCAGTGAAGTTTATTTCTCAGTCTGGGAATAGTCTAATGCAAGGATTCCAAGTGAGCAGCCAGCCCTCCATATAGTGACTCAGAAACCCAGGTTTCTCCTACCTTGTGGCTCTACTCTCCACTGGCTTTGCAGCCTCTAGTTGACCAGCAGGCAGACAAAGAGAGAATGAAGACATACATCATTTTTAAAGGTCCACTTGATTCTGCCTACTGTCCACTGGTAATGACTACACAGTCTAATGGTGCCCCCTAGATGCAAGGGGATGAGAAAATACTGTGCCAGTTGAACGACCACTTTCTAATCTCAGTATTATACTAAATAAGAGGGAATGTAGGTGGGGAGTTGATCCACCTAGGCTGTGCTGTTTATTTCTTGCTCATTTCGTTGCCTCATAAGCAATCAGTTTAACCCCAGCTATTAACAATGTAATAGGAAGGAACAGATGGGTGGCAGGGCAGGTCTAGGTTGTAATTTCCCAGTATTTGTGCCAAATGAGACTATTTCTCTGGTGTCCACATTCTATTAATAGACACAATAAGAAGTCCAATATTATTTGCTTTCTCTTCTACCAGGCATTTATCTTTATTCCCTTCTCATATTTATTTATGTTTCTTGGATCTGTAACAAAAGATAATTCTTCTGCATGTGTTTGTCTAAGTGTTGACAACAGATTGAACTTCACAAATTTATATATGCCATTTCTAAAGCATGTGCTGAAAGTACATTGCATACTGTCACAATCAATAGGAGCTTAAGGAGATGTGGTGACTAGTATAATGTGCTGTCAAGGATGGGATCCTGAAACAGAAAAAAAGACTTTAGACAAAAACCAAGGAAGTATGAGTAAGATATTGATTTTTGTTAATAATGTATTAATATTGGTCCATTAATTGTGGCAAATGTACCATGATAATATAAGACTTTAATAATAGGGGTAACTGGGTGTCGAGTAAATGGTAACTCCCTATACTATGAGCATAATTGTTTATAAATCCAAAACAGTTCTAAAATGAAAAGCTGATTTAAAAAAAAAATGCATTGCAGGGGCTAGTGATGTAGCTGAAAGAGCACTTGCCTAGCAAACAGGAGACCCTGGATTTAATCCATAGCACCACAAAGAAGGAAGGAAAGAAGGAAAAAAAAATACATTGTAGTCATGATCATCTTCATAGTTTGAGTGACCGTACCATCATACTGTCCTTGCTGAAGACCTGGCCTCTGCTTTTTAACTTTTTTTTTTTTTTTTTTTTTTATTACCCCTGTAGATAACTTGTCTTTTCCAGTGGCAAATAGGATCTATGTCTGTGTGAAAGCATCTTGCCAGAAGTGTAGCCCTAGGAAATGTTCTAGGTTTATTTGTTTCCTCCTTTCCTCCTTTCCACCCCCCCGCCAGCCTCTTTTCCTAAGTTCTTCTATTAATTCCGGAAAAAAAAAATATGAACTTTTCTTTGGCTGTTGGAAAGACCAGGCTAATAAATCCCTCAATTTCAAGACACCAGGAAATATTAGATGTATATAGGCATATGGTCCCAACATTCATATGGTCCATCCCCATATTCAAGGTGTGCAGTAAATAGAACATTTTACTTAATAAAAGAATAATAGTTAATATGTTTTTTTTTTTCTTTTTTCAATCTAGAAAAACGTAACAGACCAGATGATAATAATCAAAATGGTTCTATAAGAATAATGGGCTTATAGATGATTTTCTTCTTCTGGATTTTCTAAAATGTTTCTATTTAATTTTACAGTTATAAAAAGAACTTTATGTTTAACAGAACCCAAAATTAATCCTAGAAAAATTATTTCAGATCATAGTTTCTCAAATACACCTACCCAGATATGCATGCATGGAGATTCCATATGTCAATATCAATTATTTTTGTTTCTCTTTAAGTTCCCAGATTATAATACTAGGATTTATATCTAAAGGTCAATGTCTCAAAAAAATTCTATAGTAACAGATTTTTAAAACTCTGTGTCTTTAACTTGTTGACCTATTTCTTTGGAGTGTTCTGTCTTTGTAATGATGATTTTCTGATTTCTCCGAACACATTTGTACCCATTTCAGCAATATTTATATGTGAAAGGAAGGGATGTTCTAATACAGATTTGTTGACACCTGAGATCTTATATTGACCTTAGTAGGTATTAACTTTTTAGATCAATAAAGAGCTGTTATTGACCTCAAAGAAAAGTCAATATCTGCTTGTTAATTTGCAGCTTGAAAATGTTAGACATTTTGTTCTTCATTATTACCCTACTTATTTCAGCCTTTAAAAAAAGAAAAGTGTTTTCCTGTTCCTGCTAGAGATCATCATGTCCAGATCAACATTTTAGTTTTGAGATTTAAGGACATAATCATTGTTTATGGCAGTCATTCTTGAAGGGTTTATTTCATAAAGTTTCTTAGAAAATTACAGCTGTCTGAGAAACTGTTCAGAAAAGTGAAGTATACTTAATTATATTTTATTTAATGTAGCAATTAACATTCAAAAAATAATTTTAAATAGTCTATAACTCATGGCAGGAATAGTTTGACATTCTATATAAGAAACAAAAGGAAAGTTGAATTGGAAAGGGGTGATCTGAAAGGGGATTCATAAGGTTTTGCTTTTCTCTTATGTAAAGAAAAAGACCCAGGTAGAGGAATGTTTGGCACACACTGTTCACGTGGATGAACATTGAAAGCTTTTAGGTGAGGATTTCTTGTGTGGTTCCGAATCCTAGAAGCCTGTGCTTCTCAAGTTTTATTAAGTATTTTAAGTTTTAAAGTATCGTAGAGAAGTGGCTTTTCACATCATCATTGTTTTGTACATTAATATGGAAATGTCAAGTTTTACATAACTTGAAATGTCTCAGAATTGCCTATTGCTGAAATTCAAATGTCAGAACAATACTTCTGCACATATATGACTCTGATATTTCTACTCTAAAAACCTCATAAATGATTCAGTATCAGTTTGGCTTTGTTATGATATAACTTTGAAAAAGAGGCAGAGTGATTTAAATCTGAGCGAGTAGTAGTCTCATTCAGTTCAGGCATAAAACACTAATATCTCAAACCATTAATGGTTGTTCATTTTTATGAAATTATGTAACCATTTTGGTAAGGAACTTGAGTTTTCATGGGAATTTTTTTAGTATTTTGCACTATTGCAAAAATAACACTATTTCCTTTTTGAACTGATGCATCATATTTACCTTAATTTGTGACATTAGTTA
Source organism: Sciurus vulgaris (assembly GCF_902686455.1). Lineage (NCBI taxonomy): Eukaryota > Metazoa > Chordata > Mammalia > Rodentia > Sciuridae > Sciurus > Sciurus vulgaris. The sequence continues at coordinate 17,650,231 of NC_136464.1, read as the reverse complement.
ATTGTCATGGAAACCTCAAAAAAGAAAAAAAAAATCTTCTTCCAAGCGATGAATGACTTCTAAGACATAAATGACCAACAAAAACAAATACCTTTATAAATAGAACTTCTACTATTCATTTACTCTTCCAAAGTTTGTATGGCATCTGTTATATTTAAAATTTAAAGTTTGAAATTCGAATGAGGCTTAGGGATTGACAAACCTGACTTTACATAGAAAACCAAATCTCAGTGTTCGGTCCCTACTTATTGTTACTGGTTTTAAATTTTTATTTAAAAATCTCAAATATTATTGACCATAACTAACGTAGTAGTAGTTTGAATAAAATATCTTCACTCGAACCATATTTTTATATTAATTTCTTTCTTATCTTGCAGAAGAAAAGCTTTCCCCAAGAGACCCTTATCACTTGAAGAGTCTTATTTTTATACATGTTCTTAATAGCCTATTTTACTTTCTCTTCTGGTATACAAAGTTTTGACAATTAAAATATGTCAGCATTTCAATATGATAAAATTGATACGTTTGGGGGTCTTGCTATTCCAGAAATAAAAAATGCGATTAGGGTCATAGCTTGGAGTGTGTACCTTGGCATGTTTCATTTTTCCTCTGCTAGGAGATTAGTGGAAAATAAGCTCTGTAAATTAAATTTTATTGCAAAATTATCTTCCGATGTTCAGCAGTAAAGATAATATTGAGTGATAAAGCTGGAGTGGATTTTATATAAAGCAATTACAGCATGAAGACTACAATGGGAATGAAAAATATTGCTGAAGGTTTCCTATAATCTGTAGAAAACTTCTTTTTGGAATGTGTTTAAAATAGCCTCATTTTATGCAAGTGATGATAATACATAAAGTACAGTGCAGTTTGAAAGCAGCTTTACTGAATAGTTTTAAGGACCATTTATATGTGGTGGGAGGTACAAATGGTATATACACTTATATGTACTCAGTCATACTTGGACAATTGTTATCATTTCAAAAAGTTTCTCTACTACTGGAGTTCTTTCTATAAAGCTTGCTTTATCCAGTGAGTCCATCTCTCTTTAGATAACTGTATATGAAAGGGAAGATCAAAATGTCCACTGTGTATTTCACTCTCATTCTGGCACATGCGTATGGAGTCTTCTATTGCAGGGTTCCATCATGTGGTTGAAGAAGCATCTGGTACTTTAATAATTGTATTCAGACCTCAGCTCTTGAGTTTAGTCTTTACATAGCAATAAGAGATAAGAACAAAGACATTGTTCTTGAATTAGATGGAAGGTCCTTGGTTTGAAAGGGCCTCTTACCAATCAAGCCGAAGAAGAAAATGTGCATGTATTTGTCTACACCCCCACCCCTGCCACCAACTTCACTCCTATCTGTTTCCTGGCCTTGTGTTCTTTACTCCCATCTATCAATCAATCAATCAAGGTATATATATTAGTACATGTCTAGTACAAGTAAGTGCCAGAATGGCAGAGACAAGGAAGCCCCTGTGTATAACCGTGTCAGTCTTGGGGCTTCAAGGAGTTGAAATCTAATAGTGTTATACAGCAGAAATTATTAAAAGGATTTATTTAATCCTAATGTGAGAGGATCCTGTCATCCTTTAATTAAAAAAAAAAAAAAGCCATCCTCTTTAATAGTCACTTAAAAGAAAAAGTAGTACTATTTCAGAAGTTACTTTTTACTTCATTCAGAGAACTTGTAAAAGATAGCCTATTGATTCAGTATACATAAATACTTTTCATAGACTTATTGTGTAACTCTTACTTTGGGCAGTTCATCCAGCTAAATTTTAGCCATCATGAATGAAGACTATGGAGGTTTATCAGGATGAAAATAGCCCATTAAGAATTGATCTGAACCAGTTTAGGGAAGCAAAGCCTGCAACCTAGCCAGTGAGGCTTTGGCTTGTAAAAGTTCACTTGGTGCTGGGCATAGCAGCACCACAGGCCCCAACTTTATTAGTGTAGAGATAAGCTGATTAGGTCTTGTCAATCAAAGGTGCCCATCTCTCAATTGAGAGACACACACTCTCTCAATTTTTCTTTAAGCATTGAAGCAGGCAACAAAGACAGAGATGTGTGGTCTGCATCCCTACGGTTGTCACCATGCAGGGTGCAAGGGTCCTGTGATGATGTGATGACTGTATTAAAGAGTACATCAATTTGTTTTAAAGTGTTTTGATTTTCTATGGTGGCATTAAGAGAGAGAACATTGTGGTTGCAGCTTTACTAGAAAGCAAAGAGTTCTAGAAGAAGAAAAAAAAAGTGTCTCTTTGAAGCCTACCAGGGCTTTGAATCTTGCTGTGCCAATGGGCGCGTAAGTGCTCCCGTCACTGGCAACCTCAGATCCACCATCAGCTTAGGAACTACCGTCCTCCAAATGATTCTTTTAAAAGAATAGGAAAAAATGTGTAAATTGACGTAAGCTATATTAATGCTCATTGGCCACAATTTTTTATTTTGTTAAGTGATTCAAGATTTTCGACGGACTTACATACTTGTTTGAACGCCGATTGAATAATAAAGAACAGAGATACTTCTAAATGTTTCCCAGGTACAGATGGGTAATGTTACTTCACGTCATTGTTTCACGTGCGATAATGAACACTTCGCCTTGTGTATTTGGAAGATAAACCTGACTAATAAACGTGGACTGTCAAAATGTAATTCTGTAGGGCTTCAGTTTGAGACCTCATCATCTCATCAGTATTGAGAAAAAGGTAGAGCGGTGGTGTAAGGGAAAACCTGGCCTTTTGTTCTTCACATCTGAAGTCTGCTCACTGCAGGCCTCCTTCCCACTTCAAATGCAACCGCAGAACGGGGCCTTCCTCTTCTTCCTCACCCTACGCCTACCCCCAGTGTCGCAGTCCTGCTCAGCCCGGTCCACAGCGGATGATCTCTTCATCACCATTCTTCCTGCACTCCAGCCCTTCTCCACTGACCAATCAGGACGCCCTCTCAGGAAGACTGGTGCTCACTCCAGTACAGTGTTAATTCTGTCCACACAGAGGCACACAGCCTTTCTAGGTGCTGCGTGTGACAGAGAAGAAAGGCATATGTGCTCCCCATATGGAGCATGCCTTCAGAAGGCGTCCTATGAGAAAAACACAACTGTAGGGAAAGGTAGACAGGACAAGTAATATTTTCTGTTTTTCCATTCCATGGGGAAAATTTCACTTATTTATTTAGGACTAGTGATATTTTCTGAACTAGAAAAGGTGATCCATTTTATACTGTGCTGATCAACCAGAGTGGACACACATGTGTGGGACTGTGTCCTGCTTGAAAGACACATGATATGGTAGCATCCAGTTTGTCCCTTATAGTTCTCACAGCCCACACAGCGGTAACTGCAGCGATGACTCTGTTCTATTGGGTGTTTGACCTTGAAAGGCCCTCTAAGTCATTCAAAAGTTTGGGGTCAAAGATGCTTCATATTAGGTGTGCTTTAATATAGAGACGTTTTCTACTCAGGATTCTTCGCTTGGAGGTTTTTTAATTACTGGACTTATTATCTTAATTGCAAGAAAGTTTTTCAAATTCTTATCAATTTTTTTAATAAGTAAAAGTTAGGATGCAACTTTCCAGAAATAGCTTTTTTAAAACATATATTGATACACAATGTGGCTTTTTGTTTGTTTGTTTGTTTGTTTGTTTGAGTAAGGAACTGAGCTGGATCCTTCTCATTGTTCAGGTTTCTAGCTTACTATTATCTTTCAGAGGTGACCACTCTTAACTAAAGCTGGCTTCTCCTCCCATCTTATCAAGACCCCTCCCTCATAGTATCGATCATAACTACAGATAATCCATGACTCATTTTTTGCCTGTCTTCTCCAAAAGAATGTAAGCTTCCTGAGGGACATTTTGTTGAATGATTGAAAGAAATAGGCAACTGTGTTCTTTACTACAAATAACAAGTGCTTATTTCAAAAAGTTTCCACTAACCTTTAGCATTACAAGAATTATAGTTGTTTTCCAGACCACCATTAAGAAGGTATATTGTGGCTTTGTGACATTTTAGAATTTTGATCTGTCTCTCCTCTTTGTGTTGAAATTCTTAATTCATTGAAGTAATTCTCTTAAAAATACCGTTGTTGTTTTAAAGACGATTACGTCTTACTCAGCAGAGTTATAATTAAGAAAAGAATACTTAAGCTAGTCCACCAGGCAGCTGGTGTATACTCACTATTAAGCATTTGGAGGTAAAGATTCTAAGCCAATAATGAGTCTGGATTCCCTCTTTAATTTACTGCATACTTTAGTTGTTGAGCTTTGTTTCTTGTACACTATTTACCAATTATAATTTCAGAAGTTTATCTTGGTAATTGTTTTTAAGCTATAAAATTAATAGTGAAATTTAGGTTGCCGCATGATAATGTTGTTTTACCACGAGTTTGTCTCACTGAAATCCTGAAACAAAGACAATGGAGAGAAGTGGTTGGACCAAAGACCTTGACTGATAGTGGCTGTGTCATTGTTTGAACCTCAGTTTTCCATTTTATCATCTCATGAGTGAAGCATATAACCATTGCTCTCCTGTTGCTTGTAGGGATAACAACTGCTATTTAAATTAATCGACATTAAGCTAAAAGTATCATCAGTTCATCTCATTGATTTTGGAATTTTGGTTACTTTGTTTTAAATTGAGAAATTTAACTCAAATGGAAATAAGATATTTTAACATGATTCTCTGATGGCAGGTAACTAAAATATTTCATTAAAGTAATATAGATGAGTTGTATGCCAAGTGCTTAGAACCAGCATTTGAAAAGTCATTCTGGAAAAAAAATCTTTAAAGAGAAAATTTAGGGAGACCCTAGATCCAATGGAAAACTATTACAAACTAAAGGACCCTGTCCCTTATTTTCACCTCAGAATGTTTTCCATCAGTAGAGAAATATATTTTGAATTGCTTTTATCATCAACATTCTACCCTCCAAAACTTTAGAAATGTATCATTGAACTCATTGTAGTATAGCAGAATTTGCCAACACTACTGGAAATTCTCATCCCCTAAGACACTACATTTTTATTCTATAAAGATAGGAGGAGTACTCTGAGTCATTTGATAAACTTTTCTTCAGGAAAAAAATTTTTTTTTTAATAAATAAGGTCAAATGCTTGTTTTTCTCTTTCTCAAGTGACCTTTCAAGTCACTGTCATACAGAATATTCCTGAATTACAGCTAGTTTATCAAGTATAAACAGAAACAACTTACACTGAGATTTGAAGTGTCATTATTAAACTACCAAAACTCAAAAGCAGTGCTGCCTTATTTCATTAAAACAATCCATATTTTTTTCATATTTTTCCTTGAAGCATTAGTATTCTTCCTTGAAGCATTCAAATCAGGGGACCACAATTCTTTGTTTTTGTTTTTGTTTTTTATGTTTACCTTACAGTTCTACTAGGCAAATGCTTATTTCTGAAGATATGAAATGTGAGTATATTTAAGGTAAATGAGTCCATATTACTTCAGTTTGATTTTCTTTTAGAATGTTATACTTTCCTAACAAGTACCAGATAACTTCCAGAAATGAAAGGGTTTAGAAAGCAATATTATCTTTTTAGCAAAGAAGTGTATGTGTGTGTGTGTGTCTGCATGTGTGTGTGTGTGGGGGGGGGGGTTGTGTGTGTGCGTGCATGCATATGTATCTAACTATATAAATAGATTTTCTTTTATAACAATATCTAAGTGTCTCTTGATTCAGATAGTTTTATCATAGCAATCACATGTTGTGGGGGTTCTTTTATACCATTAATAATAACTAAAACACAATCATCTTTCTAAAGGAGAGGAAGAGAGAAGAGGGAAAAGGTGGAATTTGAAAAGGGGGGAAATCTATTCCTGTTCCTTCCCTGAGGCTGAACTGTTTATCACTCTATCCTCATTCGATAAAAGTGAATTTTATAATAAAATTTTCCCTAATCGGGCACTGTCAGTGGAAGCGTCTTATCGCTGAGAGGAAAATGACACCGATCCTATCGGAAAACAGAAACGATGTCACCGTGTTCCCAATCACAGCTCTTCAGCCCCCATATCTACCTTCTCCACAAACACCAAGCCGTGCTTTTTTCATAAGAACATCAAAACCCAGCAAAGTCATTAAAATTGCACCCGCGTAGAGTTGCAGGGACCAGCCGCCCCAGCGCAAAATGGGATGTGGGAAAACAGACCCTCTAAATGTGCTAATTCCATTGTCACGTGCTTACGGCTTAATTTTAATCAGTTAAAAAAGCCACACATTGCAATAAATTGGCATTATCTTCTGTGACACCAGAAGACACAGTTGGTTCAAGGATTTAGAGGGTCACTGGCAACAGTATATAGTATTACAGACAAAGTATTTTTACGCTTGAACTACGGTAGCTAAGGTACAATCCCCAGTTAAGACTGCAAACAAAGACTATAACCCACATGGTACTGAGTTCATCTTGCAGACCACCTTCCTCCTTGATGGACTCCGTATGCAAAACAAAGCATTTTGAGAATTTTTTAAAGAGTAATTCATTCATCGAAAGAAAAAAATTTTAAGAAGCCTTTCAGAGCTGTAGCCTTATTGCATACTTGGCAATGGACCAAATGGTCTTTCCATAGGTCCTCTCGGTGGACTTGCTCTCCAGACCTGGTGTTTCATTGACTGTGTTTACATTGACCATTCGACTTGCCGGCCTAAACAAAGATACATTAACACGCTCGAGGAAATGCAAACAGAAAATAGTGTCATTGACAATTGTTGAAGGCCAACAATGAAAGACTGTCTCTAATGGTCTTAATTTATTAACGTCAAATTAGCAGCAATATATTTTTACACAATTAAGTTGAGAAATTACTGGAGTAGAAATCACTGGCAAATTTAATTTTAATTTGTTCCATGGTTTTTTTCTTAGCATACACATATCTCTGTTTCAAAGCTGAATGATCCCTTGGCATGGACTCTACATAAGAATATCCATGAGTAGGTTTTGGACAATAAGATTTCTTTTTCATGGCAAGGTGTAAGATAGCACTTTATTGCTCACAATATTTGATCTTTGTCAGTTGGCACAACATTTAGAATGAAATTTTAAAGCGAGAGACCTCAAAGTTCATTTTTAAAACATTGAGAATTGTAAAACCTCTCTGGTTCATGAAGTAACAGTAAATGGAAAAACTCTCAATTTCATCCTGAAAATAGTCTTATGAATTTTTTTCAATCAACAAATCTGAACTTGAGAGAGAGAGAGAGAGAGAGAGAGAGAGAGAGAAAATGCAACCACAACTTTTATGGAATGAAAAGAGCTTTTGGAATCAAGTCACTTGCAAGTGACAGAGAAAAATAAACATTTGAGTGACTTTTGTTTTATTAATTTTGGTCCACGGTCCACGTTGTGTTGATTTCTTTGTACCAAAAGCAATAGAAAGATGAAGTAATAGTGAACCAAACAGAAATCATTTTTCATCACGTTGTGCTTATGTTCACTGGGAGTTTATTTTTCTGTGGTCAGTGTCGGGTTGATCAGACCTCTGCTGTGTGACTGAAGTTCATTTTTTAAAAATCTCATATCGAGAAGTTGAAACGGTTAAGTTGTAGCGTCACTAAGGCCTTTTTCTGATTGCACTCGATTTGCAACAGAGGCCATTCGAGTTACTGCACTTCTTCTGTGTTGAAACAGCTTGAGTAAATTTACAGGGTCACCCTTTTTTTAATAATGGAGAAGAGGAATGAGTGCAAATTTTGAACACACTTCTCCTCTCTGTTAGAATTAGTAGCCAGCTCTGCATGAAGGGAGGAAAGTTGGGGTGTGCAGAAAGGTCTTCCCTGTTTGGTGGCTCCTGCTTTTTAAAAGGGACACTTACAAAAATATAACAGCAAAGTGAATTGTATACAGTGGAAAGGTGGGTTTTGCTGCACATCTAAAACAAATGTTTTCACTTATTTTTGTTCACACTTTGCAAGTGTTTTAATGGATCTTTGTCAATTTTTTTTGAGAAAATGAGTCAGTATAAAATTTTACATATATACACACACACATATATGAGTATATATATGTGTGTGTGTGTATATATATATATATATTTACGTTTGCATACTTGTATTTACTTCATTGTATGTTAATGTTAAAATGGTTGTGTGTGATGATCTTCTATGCTGCCTTGAAGTGAAACAGCTCCCCCTCTATACTGCCTGGAGAGTTGTGCATAGATGGAAGGGGTCTGTGGAGACTCATGTATTTATCAATTCAGACATGAGGAAGCAGGGCAGGTTTTATTCAGCTTTTCTATCACCTATACCCTAAACAGTGGGCCCCTACTTAATCAGTCTAACGCAGTTGTTAAATTATAATGATTTTTGTCAATTTAGAATTTGTAGTTTTGCCCGTACTTGGTATTTTTCCGGAAAAACTATTTTACAGAAATTATACACCCAATGTCATGTATTAACCTGATAGAAGACAACTATTGAAAATATCAATTCAACCACAAAACACCGTGCTTCTTCAGGGTTTTTGGCAGTAGGGGAAACTAGAAAGATTTAAAATTTACTCAGAGACAGATTAAAACCAATTGAAAACTCTAATGCCTCATGTTTGGTGACAGAGACTTTTTATTTATGTTTTATTTTTATTTCATTTTATTTTAAATCGTTGTGTGAACAGCAGTAAAAGTCATGATGCAGTAGAAACTAAGTTCTTTCATGATCATGTTTCAAAATTATATTTTTAAACCCTTATTTCCAGGACTGGAAGTTCTTCACACCGTTTGATGTTGTATTATACTTTTCTACACATAGGCTGCGCCATTGAGCCACTAGTTGGGGAAATGTTTCTTGTGCTCCCATAACGAGTTCATGGAAATGGAAATGTAGATAGAGGAAATGGAAATGAAGAGGACTATCAGTTTTTAAAGTGTTTGTTACTACCATTAATATAGCAAAAAAGAGCACATTTTGATATACTAAACTTTTTTGTATCTTGTAAGATACTTTTTAATTTTAAATTTAATGCTTTCAAAAATACACTCTGAAGTTTTTATTAGTTAATATTTTCCTACAGATAGCAGTAAATGTGTAAGAAAAACATACATTTAGAAAACATAATTTGTAACTTTATGTGAAGTTATTTCAGTATTTTTGAAGATTATTTAAAGTTTAATGTCATTTAAAAGATGAATAGTAAAGTAACTTGAAAGTGTCAGATACAGTTGACATAAACATACTGTACTTACAAATTTTACATCAAAACCTCCCATTTAACATTATCTGTATGAGAAATTTGTAAAGTCAAAGTGAGTATTGTTTCTTATCTCTTGGAAGATTTGAAACTTCAATAAATCTCGGTAAGAACTAGTTTGTTACTATTATTACACACTGCACTTTCATCTTGTATTTCTGAAAATAAAAGTTAACATGAAAATCTACAGTAATGTTTTATTGCATTTTCACCCTCTGATTCTGGCAAATATTAAAATAATAGATTTAAAATAACATTTTAATTATTTCATTACAAATATTTCAATTATATTTCAAACAAATTTTGAGAATAATCAAATACTTTTGTTAAATATATGAGAAAATTCAACTTTCTATGTAGATTTAAATGTCATCCTTTGATCTTTGTGTTTTATAAATTGGCAGATTCTGAAAACAGATCACTCCAGGATCATCTCTTTTCATCAATCCACTTTGTGTAAATCATTGTTTTCTCGTTTAATTGGAGTGATTTATTGAGAAACATGAGCCATTTTGGAGAAATTTCTGGGTGAAAATTTAAACAATGGGATTTACCATTAACCAATGGCAAGAGTTCCTCAGGCTATCGGCCTTGTTGGCGAGTGTGCCTCTGCTTGGATTCCAGCATGCAAGTCCTCACGCGTTTCTGCTCATAAACACCACCTTATGAACACCCCATTGCTATGTATGTGAATCTTCAGGGAACAGTTTATACAAAGTATGTCGGCCAGTTATGTGCTGGGGCTCACTTGTCCTTACTGACAGTTTGGATGTACAATCTAAGTTTGTCATTTAAAAAACTTATTTGGAACTGATAAAATTCTATTCTCTGTAGTACAGCTTTTTTTTTTTTTTTCAAAACACCCTTTTTATAGCTTATAATATTTCCACCAAATGCTGTAATGTAATTTACTTTATAAAATGTGGTTTGTTAGGGTGTAATTTTTACCATTTTATGAATTCATATAAGAGTGTGGTAGTTCTATTTTTCATTAAAGACTACTGTGATGCAAAGAGGTATTATTGCTTACAATTGTATCACCTTAATTTGTGAAGAATAAGAAGTCAGAATTAACAGGGTAATTTGAAATTTATAGCATTAGGCTAATATGTTTTGTTCTTAGTTTATTTTATGTAGTCAAGTCTTTTTTCTGATAGCTCATAATGATATCAAACCATCAGCAGTGTGATTGCTGTGGATTGGGAATCTGCCAACTGGGATAATTGACATCGTTAGTTTCTTATTTGTAGAGTACCTGTGTGGTATGATTTGGCGTTCTCAGCAAGTGCTATATTGGTGACCTGTCCAAATCCAAGAGTTGCCATTGATTTATAGCACAGTTTTTCCCGAGGGTATTATAGTCCACATCTCTCTTAAATCACCTAGAACTCTGTAGAAAGGAGGACCATTTTAATTGAAGAGGAGTACGAAGAATTAGTACTTAAACAGGGCACACGTCTACAGAGGCAGAACCAGACTGGTCTTTATGTGTACTCCCTCTTAAAATGGCTAAAAGGATTTTCGCTTCTTGGCAATTACGTTTTTGATCATTTCACTTAAAATAAAGATATGTAATATACTCAAAATTCATTTTGAAGCCCAAGGTGATATTTCATTGCTGTTTCAGATCAGCTGAAATTAGGGATCACAGAAATATGCTATACATCTTAAGATACGATGGACAGAGGAGGGAGAAAGTGTGTGGTTTCAAATATAAGATCCACATTACAGGCCCTGGGAGGACTTGCACCAAGAGGTGATAGAGCTGCTTTTCGTATCAGCTGCTTGTGTAGCTGTGCTCCAGGTGTGGAGCCCAGCGAAGTGTTCAGCAAATGATTCTGCTTTGAACAATTGGAAAGTTCTAAATAAGGTCCCCAATTATATCCTATATAATTTTATCCCGAAAGCTAAAAATTACCAGGTACCATTTTCTGTTCTTGCTTTGAAATTCATTTAAATGACCATATTTTATCTACTTGTATTGTTTGTTCAGCTTGAAGATTTTCAGGGCTTTATGATTTTCCTCCTGCTTTCTATAACTCTCCTTCGACCACTTCTTTGCCTTTGTGCTTCTCTGCTATGGAGCAGACCCATTCAAGAGATAAATCTTAAATAGGTTAATTATATGCTTTCTAGAAACCCAAATAGATTTGATGAGAAGGGGCAGCCATTTGTTGCCTTCCGTGATCCAGGCGTACACTTCATTTGATCTTCACAATTATCTTAGAGGGTAGGTGCTATTGTTCCCATTCAAAAAACAAGAATACCAAGGTCCAGAGAGGTTAAGTTACCAGTTCCAACAAAGGGCCATGTGTAGTCAAATCCCTTACTTTTTTGCATTATTACATGCTAAAGATGTGTTCAGTTATCTTAAACGACTTCTAGTATAGAAAATATAACTGAAAGTTAAGGTAGAACATCTCTTGAGATGGATTTTTGCCCTCTCTACGGAGCCAACTCCCAAAGCATTGTTATCTAGTGCTGCGGGCAGGTGTGCATTAGGGAGAATGATCCGGATAAGCAGAGCAGGTGTCCATGGGAAACTTGGGAAGATGGGATGGTGACATAGCGTTGCTAAGCACATGCTTCCAAAGGTGAACAAAAACATGGATCCACACCACCTGAATGCTTACTGAAAACGAGTATTCCTATGTCCTAACACTAATGGACCAGGCTAGGATCTCTGGAAGTATGTCTGAGACATTGTCTTTCCTAAGCAGTAACTTCAGGTGATTCTGAAGCACCTGAACTTCTGAGAATTATTGCTCTCATGTACGAAGCTAACAGAACCCGGGAGAACCCATACTTTGAAATTCTACTTGCCTATCTGCAAAGTCTTTTTCCCTCTAGAAAAAAAGAAAGTATTTTATTTGCAATGTCCATTTAGTACCAATTCCCTGCATTTTAGTGCTCAGACACAAATATATAGTTAAGGGGATTTCTTCTATAGAGTAATAACTGCATAGTATTTTGCACAGTTATATGGCTTTTTAAAAATTTTGTTCATCCTCTTTCAAATATAAAGTAATATGTTGCCCTGAACAGCATCATATTAAACTATAAATTTATCTCTTATAAGAAATGAAGTCAAAGCATACATCTGGGAATCCAACAAACTCTGGCTGTGTAACAGAAAACATTTTTTTGAGTTTGGAAACTGATAGCTGCCTGAAGGTTGCGTATTTAAGGTCAGTTTCCCTGTTCCCTCCATTTTTCCCTTGCGGAAAAGCAAAGCAAGGCTTCCTAAAGAAAATAAAATGAAAGAAAGGAAAAAACAAAAAACAAAAACTTAATATTGCCATTTGAATAGTAAAGGAGTGATGAAGGTTAAGCCTGGAATTTGTGATACTTTTGATATTAGAATGTTCTAATTTTCAGGTGGATAAATTAGTATAAAACACATTAAAAGTTCAGTGAGGTTTGGGGATATGGCTCAGTGATAGAGTACCTGCCTCACATGTGTGGGACCGTGGGTTGGATCTCCATACCACACACACACACACACACACACACACACACAAAAGTAGTAGTTCAGTGAATGTTGACCTATATTTTGAGATAAAAGGGGGGAAAAAAAGCTTCTTTAAAGAAAGAAAACAGTATTTAAATAAAATGTTTAACTTTCAAAGTAAAATTTTGATCACATATCAGCACATTTCTCTGAAGAAGTTAAAATACCAGATGGATTTTCTTTTTCCATGTTTTGTTTTGTTTTTTTGATGGGGGGCGGGGGCAGTCAGTGCTGGGACTCAAACCCAGGACCTTGTGCATGCTAAGCGAAGGCTCCACCACCCAGCTGTGTCTAAAAGTTACATTTTCATGATGATTTTCTTACCATCGTCTGGAGTCCGTAAAGGAAGTCGGCACATCCAGTCTCATGGAAGTTGTCATCTGTCTTAGATATTTCCCACTTCCTTTTTCCCAAGTTCACTGCTGAAAGAACTGAGGTAGGAGAGTGGAGAGTAATAACAGACTAGTAATAGCAGTAGTAGAAAACATTTATCGAACACGAATCCAGGCACCAAGTTGAAGAGCTCACGTGAACTGCTTCATTGGGCCCTGAGAGCCTGTGAGTACTCTCTCGTTGTACATCGAGGGTGCAGATATTCAGCTCATATTTATGAGCCTCTTCTAGGTGCTGAGTACTGGCTTGGGCTATTCCCTTGTTACTTTCCAAATGTTCTATTTATGTTGTTGGGCATTTTTTATCTCACATGTGAGGAATTTGAAGCTGAGAGACTAAGTAACTGATGTAGAAACCCAGACTGGGTAGATATGAGAGGTTCCAGGCCTCTTGGTTCCCCATTCTGTTTTGTTTGTTCAAAGCTGCATTTGAAATATCTTTCCTTTTTGTTTATTCCAAACTTATAATCTAAGAAAAGACCTGTAATATCCCATGTATCCAGCAACCCATCAGAAGGACACTTGTTTCTCTACTGAAGACAACGCTAACTTTGGAAAGATAGCCCACCATGGTATCCCAGCGTGCCTTAAAAACAACCAAACAAAAACTTCACACCAAAAGCCAACTTTGGACGGTCAGCTTGGGAACATGTGTTTTAGAATTAGATCTCGGCTTAGGTCCTGCTCCACCACTTTACTAGCTATGTGACTTTGGGAAAACTCATTAACTCTCCATCTCTCAGTTTCATCGTTAAATAAAATGAAGACAATGATGTATTGTGTGTACCTGATAAGCTCTCACTGAAAGGCTTGAGTGCTAATGGTAGTGTTGATGTTATTCCCACCTTTAAATCCTTAAAAAGGTTTTGTTTGTTTGTTTGTCTTACAGTTCTTTGGTGTTAGCTTACTTTATTTCTCAGCTATCTGCCAAATGGTTCAAATAAGGAGGCTAGACACATAAAATAAGAGAATTACCATTAAAGAAAGAGTCATAAAGCTATCATTAAACAGTCCAGAACTGTTTATAATAATAACTTTAGGTCGATGAAAAAAAATTGAAATGTTCTTTATTCTTTAAGGAGAAAATGAAGTATATTTAATGGTGTTATTTTAGATGATTCTCATCAATTAATCAAATTAATGATTGCTGCTTAAAGTTAAGTTAGCTTCAGTTATCTGGAAACTTCTCTTTCCTGAAACACTAACATGATACTAGATAAATGAGTTACCTAACTCCAGTAGTGCTGTAGGTTTCTTCAGGGATGAGCCATTCAAATGCTCAGTGATCCACACCAGTCACACACTAAGTGGTGTGAGTCGTTGCTGACCTTGAGGGAACATGCCCCCACCTAAAACTATTTGGTGTTTTAAAAAATTGTATAACCAAACATGTGTGCCTGGAGCCAGCATTTAGCTCAAAGTTCACGGCCCCTGGAGTAACTGGCATTTGTGGTCCTTAGTGCTCGCTAGCTGTTTGCATCTACTCGTGGGCCATCTGCCCTACTATCTCAAGTGGACTTGGCATCCTGGGTGTCAGAAGCAAGGCTTAGAACTCCATCTCCTTTTTCCTGCCCAGGACCTTACACTCAGCTACTCTTGCTGATGACAGGAAACGTTCGTTGGAAAAATGCCTAAAAATAGCCACCAACAGATTCATTATTAGATATAAAAGAACAATGGTATTTACACATTTGGTGAAAATATGTAATTCCAAGACATGAAAAAGCAATGCTATATCAAAAAGGACATTTGTGCAGCTACTTCCTTTCCTACTGGCCTGGGAAGCAGTGTCATCTAGTGAAAAAACCACAGAACTAAAGAGATCCAAACTTCATTTCCAGCTCCACTATTTACTATTGGTTAAAAAAAAAAAAATGGTTTTAGGAAAATTGTTCATTCTGTGCTTTCTCCTAATTCTGCTAGTTCTGGAGAGCCCCATTTTTCTAGTAAGTCCAATAATGCAACAAAAATGGGTATTAGTTGAGGTATATCCAAGATCTGCTTGTGAAGGGGACCCTTGAGAATATATTACCTGACGTATTCAGGTGGTAATGTCCAGTGGTTTCTAGTTCATAAACCATTCCCCCCAATACTAATGCACATCTTTTCTTCCTTCAGCGAATACGGGATGAATTTATGTCACTTGAAAATGTTGTGGACTAACAGCAGACTAATACCATTGGCTTCTGCAGGGAGTGTTTTGCCCCTTAACAATGTTCTGTGGAAGCTTCAGCATATAATAAAGTATATTGTTAGCAAATTAGATTCTTTTCCTGAATGTAACTGTTCATTTTCACACATCTCTGCAGGTTCCTAGTAAATACTATAGCTTTAATTTCATTTTCTCTGAGTTACTTAAATTATAGTACTCCTTGTACACTCTACATCATGAGTTCTAAATACTGGAATTTCAAAAACAAAAGTTTAAAAAATCAAATTAAGTGAATTCAAGGAATGGCACATGATTGGTAGCTGTTTATTGTTCCAAGTAAGTGAATAAAGAGGATGGGAAAAAGGACTTTACTAATTCTGTCACTTTATGAAGGAAAAAAATTTTTGATGACAAAACCAAGTGTTTGTATCTCAGAATAAATGATTGTCCCAATTTGAATATATTTAATTTTAGGAAAAAACTATTATATTATTCTTATTTTTAAAGTTTGAATCATTATCAGTCTACAGACCACAGTTTTGAAGCCATGATCACAAAGCCTAATATTCATTAATTCCTAATTCAACTCACATTTCTTAAATACCCAACTGAGGCTGGGTTTTGGAACCAAATACTGGGCTTCTATCCTAGCTTCCTTTGTCATGAGCTATGTAACTTTGGACTCATCCCTTAATCTCTCTGAGCTTTTTTCCCCTCATGTATAACATTAGCTCAATAAAACCTTGCTTGACTGGTTTTTATTTAAAGCTTCTACTGAATACTAAGTGAAAGATGAAATCTATCAAGTGACAAATACTACATTATGCACTGATAAGAGAATAAAATCTAATGGACAAGACCAAACTAAATAAGTGAGTACAGTGTAGAGGGATATACTGAGCAGAGAGGACTTCAATGTCTCGGTCTGATTATGTGAATTCCTCAGAATACCAGGAAAGATGCTAGATGAATTTGAGTTGGCGAATAGTAAACTTTTTTAGTTGAATGTTTGAATTCCAGTTTTTGTGAGGAGTACTAGGGATTGAACCCAAGGCTCTTTACCATTGAGCTACATCTCCAGTCCTTTTATTTTGAAACAGGGTCTCACTAAATTGCTGAGGCTGATCTTGAACTTGCGATCCTCCTGCCTCAGCCTCCTGAGTCCCCTCAGCCTTTCAAGTGTGCTCCCATACCCAGCTTGAATTCCATTTTTGAATGGTGGACTCCACCCTACTGTTGAACCCTGATATTTGCATTTTCTCTTGAAATGGTTTATCTCAACTGTTTCATTGTAACCATGAAATAATGGAGGCCCTGATAAATGACTCGCTCATGTTTACACAATCAGTTAACAGTAGAGAAAGATTGAGAGTCCAAATCACTGTTTTACTTTGCTTCGCTAACCTGCAATTTCCAGACCACGGGGACCTTGCATAGTTTGCTCACCATGATCTCTCACTTTGGTGCTAATAGTAGGCACTAAATAGGTACCTGTAGAGTGAATGACTGATTTCTCTCGAGCTTACACAGCCTAAAAATCTTTTTGCTGTCTCTCACCTAATGATGCCTTTTCCCTGGCACTGAAAATCAAGTTAGGTTGTATTCCTATAGCTCATTTTCCATTTCTGATTTGCTGCTAGGGCTAATTTATAGGTCTTTTATTATCATTTTTGAAGATTTTTCATGAATGAACAAATCAAGATTTTCTTCATGTCTAATTAAATAGCATGATGTTTATCTTGTCTTTACAAGATGGATTCTGATAATGACCAGAGGAACAACAGTTTTTGCTTCCTTCAGTCAATGTTTGTTCATGTCCATCATGTGTCTTCAAGAATATCTGGTTCCTCTTAATCCCTGATATGTGTTCTCTACAGGGAAACCTGCTGAGTTTGTTTCATAGTCCTGTTGAATTAATACCACCTTTGTTTAAATTAGCAATTGATTAATTACAGAACCAAATTAACTTTTACTTTTTGAAATTAATTAGTCTTTAATATATAACTTGAAGACTTGTTTGTGAGTTAAGTTTTTATTACTGTGACTAAGAGACCTGACAAGAACAACTTAGATAAGAAAGTTTATTTTGGCTTAAGATTTAAGAGATTCAGTCCTTTGTGGGCCAATTCCATTGCTTCATGGCTCCATTGTCCAGGCCCAAGGTGAGGCAAACCATCATGGCAGAAGGGAGTGGCAGAAAAGTACTACTCTACCCATGGCAACCAGGAAGCAAGGGTTGGGAAAGGGGAGCTGGGAAGATGCACCCTTCCAGGACACATCCCTAGGAATCCACCTCCTCTAATCATGTCCCACTTGCCTACAGTTACCACATAGTCAGTCCATTCAAACTCGGTGAACTGATAATCAATAATCAAATCTTTTCACCTCTGAACATTCTTGCATTAACACAGAATCTTTGGGGGGACACCTCACATCTAAACCAAGACAGATAGCATTCTGTTATTTGTTCTTTTTATTATTTATGAGAGAACATTCATTAAATCATTTCATTGCCTCTTTTTTTATAGGCGGCCCTGACCATTTAAGTCACTTTTGCCTGACAGAGTTCATATTATTAACACCCAAACTGTTTTGTTAAATTAATATAATTTCATTATTTTAGAAGATGTCTTCTTAATAAATATGTATGCCTATATACTTTTTATGTGAGAAAATTTTAATGTGGTATTACTTTCATAATCAGAATAAGATTTAAAATTTTTTTCTGATACCTAGATGAAGAAGTATTCCCTTATTCTCTATCTTAGTGCATAATATGTACAGGATACTAAGCTATACATGTCAGGGCCATATTTTTCAAAAATTTTTATAATGACCTATATAGTAAGGATATCTTTCACATCATAATCCACATTACACACATATGTACATATGTACACACATAACTGAGCTGTTTCATAAAACAATACTTACCCTTTTTAAGTATGAGTAATGTACACTAATATTTCCTAATCATGTTTTTTAAGATAGAAATGTCAGTCTTGATTTCTAAATTGATATTACAGTCTCTCTACAAGATCACAGTCCCGCGTCTGTTAGGAATGCACACATATATAAGTTTTAGCTCTAACTTACATATTGTGTATTCTAATAGAAACTTAAAAATGCAAAAGAACTTTCCTAAGACATAACATGTTGTAAGTGCTATAAGGCAATATTTTCTATAAATATAATTTATAGAAATAATTTGTGAACCATAGTCACAATTTTTTTCTCATCCTTGTACTACCATGTACTTCATTTGCATGACATATGCCTTAGCTTGGGATACTATAACAAAATACATAGACCGAGTGGCTTAAACAGCAAACATTTATTTGCCATAGCTCAGGAATATGTGAAGTCCAAGACCGAGGTTCCAGCATGTTCAGTTCCTAGTCAGGGTGAGCTTCCTCGGCTTGCAGACAGTGGCCTTCTCATTGTGTCCTCTCGTGGTGGAGAGAGAGCTCTCCTTTTTCTTCCTCTCTTTTATAAGGGCACTAATCCCATTATAAGGACCTCACCCTCGTGACCTAATCTAACCCTAACCCTCCCAAAGGCCCCATCTTCAAATGCCATCACATTGAGGGTCAGTTTCTCAATTTATGAATTTTCGGAAGATACAGCCATTCGGTCCATAACAACGTTTAAAATTTTTCTCATTATGTGGGCTTGTCCTATGCAAAACCGTGAGTTAGATGTCTCAGTTCAGTTTTCCTAATATCCAACTATATAAGTAATTGTACAAACAAAATGTTTTGTGCACTACCACCAGGGGTACACAGAAATTCTTTGGTAAACAGTTAAAAGTGATAGAGGTTTGATCTGGGTGTGGTGGAGCATGTCTGTAAGGGGAGGCTAAGGACCACAAGTTCAAGACCAGCCTGGGGCAACTTAGCAAGACCTTGTCTCAAAATAAAAAATAAAAAGAGCTGAGGAGATAGCTCAGTGGCAAAGCAGCTCTGGGTTCTTTCCTCAGTACCAGAAAAGAAAGAAAGAAAAAAAAAAGTGATAGAAGTTTGGGTCACTAAGACTGGAGTGATAAAGAAGACAGCATTCGGATTGGGCCTTGAAGACAGAAGAGGTTACAGTGACAGCCATTCCCTGTGGAGACAGCATTGTACACAAACACAGAGTGAGTAAAAAGTTGATTTTAATAGCTTCTGATTAAAGGTGTGTGAAGCGGGGCTGAGACAATGAAACCAATACTGAAGAAACATTAACCTGGCAATAGGTGGGAAAGAGATTTAGAAAAAGAACAAATTTGAGTCATAATTTAATCAAAATTCTGTTCTTAAATTAGACAGAAGCATATGTAATTGTTGAATCAACCAAACTGTCTTCCAGTCAAGATCACAAGTGGCATGGTGCCGGGAAATGACCATCAGCCCCACAAATCAGGACATTCACAGTTTGACATTCAGCAAATCCTCTTCTCGGGCTCCATTGCCTATCTGGAATGGGGTTAGCTGCTTTCTCCTCTCATAGAGTTGCTGAGGAAAAGTCTGAAAATACTACGCAAATGGAAAATAACTTTCTTCTTGTTTTATTTGAACCTTGAGTCAAAGAAGTGACCTGAGGATGATTGTGACAAGTCTGGCCAGTGACACATAGGACAGAAAGAATCCTAAGGAAGAACCTTGAGGACCCTGGCAGCAGGTCACAGAGGAAGAAATTGACCCTTGAATTCAGTTCATGAAAGCAGTAACAAAGCAAAGAGAACAGAAGCGAGAGACGTCGCTGAGGGAGAGCCCACACTCCCCAGCTTAGCTGTGATAGCAGGACGGGGCTGGGAGGGGTAGGGGGATGGCCGGAAAGCCAGGGTTCCAGGGCTTCTGGTCAAAGTGTGCATTAATAGTAAAGGCAAATCCAGAGAAGAAATATGCCTGGGGAGAAAGATTCCAAGCGTGAGACCTCAGCAAAGTGCCCGAGCCCTACTGAGCAGGCAGATGGAAATTTGGGATGAAGTTTTGGAATAAGGTGATGGCTGGATACGTAGACGTGAATCATCCTTGCAGTGACCATGGTTTGAATCTCTTTGCTCCAAGTCTTAGCCACTTGAGTGCTACTTGTAAACTTTTTGCTGTATTTGAGTAACACTATGCTCTTATCTAATGTTTTTTAAAAAAATTATTTAAGATTAACATGTTTTTTAAAAGCGTAGCCACATTCTGAACAATATCAAGTCTTGATTTTATACAATTGTTAGTTTTTTAACTACCCATTAAAATAAATGGATAAGTACTATATTTCATGGTTGGAAGACGTATATATTTTCACGATTTAACATTTCTGAAACTAGGGTATTTTACAGTTAAGTGGCATCTTACAAATTCTGCTAGCCAGACAGTGATATCTTTGCCATGTCGGCACATGAGATTTAACTGTTGTTTGAAAACCCCACCTTCCAGTATAACCAAAAAAGCACTAACCTGGCAACATGCACAGTGGGAATCAGCAATATGGGAAAGAATCCAGATAGGTACTACATCCCTAATGCTCTCAATAGTTCTGGGGACACTGATGACTGAGTTGAAAATTGCCTCAAAAGTGGATTCTGATATGTGAGAAAATTTTAGAAAAATCTTAACCAATTTGTTTTGTTTCTATTTTCCTTTTTATGTATGCACAAGAGTGATGCATAAGAAAATCTCTTTGAGTCAAAAGAGTTCTTTGAATAAGTTTAAAACAGATTTTTTTTAGTAATGAAGCATTGTGTCATAATTTGTCAGTCATTTTCTATCTCGTGTAAAATATGGTACATCTCAATGGACACTGTTCAAGGTTAGCGTAATCAAAGTAGCCAAGAAAAAAACAAGTTCAAGTACCACCTAAAGTCACCTTATAAATATTACTCTATGGAAATATACTTAAGCAAGGGGAATAAATAAGATCACCAGGAGAACATTTATAAAGTAGAGAACTTCAGAACCCTGAGAAAAGTTTGTATTTCACGGGAGGAAGAGGAGTCTGAGAAAGAAACTGAAGAGGGTTTGTAAATCACTGTGAGCAATGCAGCATTATGGAAGCCAAAGGAGAAATTCTTCAAGAAAAGAGAAGTAACTTAGAATAATCTAATATGATGGAAGTCCTGGAGAGTGTTCAAACAGGTGAGAAGTGGTGGTTTGTGAAGTTGGAGAGCTTGAGTGTGGGGAAATCAGCCTCTATTTCTTTTTAGGAAAAAAATGGCTAGAGAAGAAAAAAGGTGATTCTTGATAAGGATGAGGACTAAATATTTTTTCCTTGACTTGAAGCCAGAGAGCCTAGAATTAGGACTGGTAGAGAGGTAGTACTACCAGCATAAAGTAGCCTAATTGATCATTTCAAGACCTGAAAGATGTAAGTAGGAAGGGAATCAACAGCACAGGTTGAAAACGTAACCTTAGAAAGAAGAAACACTTCCTCAGAAGCAGAGGTGAAGGAAGAGCACGATGGAGTAGTTTTTGAATAATGTCGAAATAGAGAAGGAGAGAACTTCTGGAGGACCACCAGGATCCAAAGGGGAAACCAGGTTACTTCTTGAAGGGGCAGAACAAGATCAAGGCTTATTAGAAAGAAGACGGGAAAAGCTTGGAACCCTGGCTGTAGCAGATGTCAAGGTGACACAGCAGGAGCTGGATCGGAAATTGCTGAACCGTTGCAAAGGCCTGGTGGAGGTCAGGGAGCCTGCGTGTGTAGTGGCTCAACAGCCTGGTTTCGCAGTTCTCCCCAGGATTGCTTGGCCAACCCGGAGTAGGAGCCAAGAAAGCAAACAGGGGAGGGTCCATGCCGGTTGAGAACTGGCAGAGTAGGAATGACAGAGTAGGAATGAACAAAGAGGGAGTGGTTGTAGGGCAGTCCTGAGTGTGAAGTTGAAATGGCTAACCGTGGGAGGCAGTCCAGATGGGGACGCAGTGGAAGGCCAGATCAGGAGATGGATAGGAAGAAAACAGGGAGGGGGCGGTGATTGGCATTTCACAGTGTGCATAGAGAACTGAGGGGGAAGAGAGAAAGAATGTGGGAATCCAGTTGGCCGAAAGGAAATTTTGAGAATTTGAAGATATTTTGAAAAAGAGGATATTTATGTACTATAATTATAAATGTATATGTCTGCTGAGAATGAACTGGGCAGCCTGATGGTTGAATATTCCTTATTCAAAATGGTCAGAGCCAGAACTACTAGAAAGAAGGTGTAAAAAACTTGGATCAGTTGTGGAGTTTGGAATTTTTTTCAGATTTTGGAATATTTGTATATAAATAATGAGATATCTTGGGGATGAGACCCAAGTCTAAACATGAAAATCATTTGTTTCATATATACCTTAGACATGTCGCCCAAGGTATTTTGTATAATATTTTTAGTATGCTTGTGTTTTGACTGCAATCCATCGCCTGAGAGCAGGTATAAGGTTTTCTACTTTGGTCATCATTTTGGTGCTCAGAAAGTTTCGGGTTTGGGGAGCATTTCAGATTTTGGATTTTCTGATTAGCAGTGCTTAACCTGAAGCAATAAATGTGGCTCTAAATCCAAAACTTACTAGCATTTACATACTGTGGATCATGCTAGACAGGAATGTCCTTTCCCTACATCCACCTTGCTGAGTTTCTAGAAAGACCAGCTTTGTGTGGACCACACCAACAGGCTCCCCAGGACTTCCAGGTTCCAGTTCAGCTCACCCAGTGGGGACAACTGACAGGATATAGAACACAGGTAGGACAGTGAGGTGCAGGTCTGAATTAAGGATTTCATTCTTTCTGCCCAACCCTTCTTTCCGAGTGCTCCTTCTGTCTTCAAGCCTGGGGGTGCTAACTTGCCCACTGTTACTTGCCTGAAGCTATTGTGCCAGGTGTGTGGTTTCCTATACCTTTTACATAGTGTGTTGAAGTCGGTTTAAATTGTCAGTTTGAGTGTGTGGTCTGCTTTCTGTTGGGACTCTGATAAGTTGGGCTTTCAACCTCCCTTTTATAATCTACAAGCTTAAGTTAACAATAGTACCTAACTTAGGAGTTTGATGAAAGGATTAGATATGATAGTATAAAACCCTACACAGTGCAGAGCTTATAGTCAACTCTTGATAAATGATGATACAGTGATATGTGGACTGGAATTTCCAGGTATGTCTTCAGAGATCTACAGATTAGGGGCTGAGTTTATACTACAAGTAACACTTCCTGGTGTATCTTCATCGGTGACCGTATTGAAAGGACATACTAGAAAGGGAGAAACACTGGCCACTTCTGTTGATGTCCTCACAACTTAATTTGTGGAAAGAAAAAATTAAATATACACAATTCTTTAATACAATTGTTATATCTTTAATATACTCAGAAAACAGGCAGAGCTTGATATGTAAATGATGCTTCAAGATTTCTGCAACACACCTTTCTGTTTCAGTACTAATTTCTGCCTCAGTTGTTTTGGGCTGCTGAATCGTAATACCACAGACTAGGGGCTTAATCAACAGAAATTTCTCACATTTCCAGAGGCTAAGAAGTCTGAGACCAGAGTGCCAGCAAGGTGAGATTCTGGTGTGAGTTGCCCTTTCCAGCTTGCAGATGGCCATCTTATTACTCTGTCCTCCCATGGCAGTGAGAGAGAAAAGAAGCAAATTTTTTTCTTGTTTTTCCTTATAAAGGTCCTAATCTCATCATGGGACACCACTCACATGATCCAATTACCCCCCCCCCCCCAAGGCACCGTCTCTAAATACCATCATATTAGGGTTTAGGATTTCAGCATAGAAATATTAGGGGGACATCAACATTCAGTCAGTAGCATTTGCCTTTGGTCCCCAAAAATTCATGTCCTTCTTATATGCCAAATATATTAACTCCATCCTGACGGCCCCCAAAGTTACTGCTAAGTGTGGGAATTATGACATAACTGGATCTCTTGGTTGCAAAGCCTATTGATAGTAGTAGTGGTAGTAGAGGTAGTAATAGTAGTAGTAGTAGTAGTAGTAGTAGTAGTAGTAGTAGTAGTATTTTCGTGGTACTGAGGGTTGAACCCAGGACCTTGCACATGTTAGGTGAAGGCTTACCTCTGAGCTACAACTCTAGTCCAGGGTCACATTATTATACTGTTTATTTAAACCATTGAAAGCATGCCTGTGCCTTTTAAGTGGTACAAAAGTCATAGTTTTTAAAAGTTTTGGCCCAAAAAGTGACTTTGATAGAAGAAAAACTCAGAAACCCTTACCCTCTTTCATTTATTGCAATCTAACCAGGCAATACTTAAACTTTGTTAAGGATTCTAAATCATTTCTGTGTCATAGTAATGCCATTGTACACAGGATTGTGCATGAAAGTGTTTTTAGTCTCTTTCAGAAGTGTAGACATCATCATATCGTAAACACGAGTCCTCCATGAAGCCGTCCAGCTGGAATCCTCCATCATGGAGTAGAATTTAAAGGACACCAATGAGTGTCTTTCCTGTGACAGAAGAAAAACAAGGCCCTCTCCAGCTCCATCAGTAACCCACTCAGGTTTCCACGGCTGTGATGCTCAGGACGGGAGGCACGCTGGCTGATGCGTGCGTTCAGTGCTGGAGCGGCCTGTAAACTCTTCATGGAGCGTTTTAAGTAGCTTCATGTTTCATGTCCTCTATGCATGTAGGCATCTTGTGGAGATAAAGGAGGGAAAGGGAAACGGTAAAAGGATAAGCAGTGATCAAGAGGAGAGTTTACGTGGCTCAACTTGCGCTTTCATGATTTTCTTGTGCTTTTGGCCCTGGTTGCTGATAATAACAGCAGAGGATTTGTAAGGCTTTGCTCACCTACACGCCATATGTAGTTCTCAGCGTAGATAACAATTTCAGTTGGGTGATGTCTTGTCTTTCTCTCTCTCGGGCCCCTAAGTTTGATTTAGAAAACTCTGGAGTGCGGAGGCCACTTCTGCTCTGGGTGTATTTATGTGTATGTCTGCTCTATCAGGAATGTGGCTGCATTCAGGTCTGTTGTCCCAAGCGCCTTTGTTGGTGGCTGCATTCCATGCAGTTCAGTCTTTCAGTCTTATGTATTTACTAACTATTCAAATGCCTGTGGTATTCACACACAGATTATGTAAAATAAAAAAAATACATTATTAAGGCTGTGGCTGCTGTGAATGGATTATTACAATTTGCCTATCATGGTAATGGCACCTGTTAGAGGTGTGATACAAAAGGCAGTGACAGGCAGTGTAATTTAGTAATTGTGGCCATTGTACTGTATGGCTGGTCAGTTCACCAGGCAAGTACAAAGGAAGCAGTGTTATAGCAGAGCAGGGGTGGGTACGCTTAATAGAGAGAGCTGGTGTGTACAGAAAGAGACTTTTGGTGGAGGGCTAACTCCCAGGGGGCAACTTAGAATGAGTTGAAAAGAATGAACAAAAGTACAAAAATGGTACAGGTTTTCCTATTTCAGCTCTTAAAGTGACAGACGAGTTATGTTGGTGCACATTGCCAGTACTTTCTCCTGCTGCCAAAAGAGCTTTTTTTCAAAATACCCAGTCAAAGTTGCCTTGTCATATGGTAGTCACATATAATGTACTCTTGTCTTCTCCTATGTAAAACACACCGTGTCAAAGTTCAGCTCTAACTGACGGAAAGGCAAATGCACTCACTTGAGCAAACCATTTTTTTTTAGACTGTACAATGTATTTAAAGAGCATATAAGTAAGCATAGGTTCAGAAACTTATGTATATATATTTTCCTTTATTAATCCCCTGCTTTCCTTAGTACTATTATTATTTTAATATCATGGGTGGTTTTGCTAGTGACATAAAGATTCAAGGATACTACCAGTTGCTGTAATTAAGGCTAAACTTTGGCATCACAATGAGTTACAGAGATTAGTAGTAAGAATTTATGATGTGTGCTTTCTCCCTGCCTCCCTACAAACTGGTGAAGTCAAGCCATTTCCCAGAGTAGTACCAAGAGATGCTTGATTAGGGAACAAGTGTAAGCTTGTGGAAAAGAAACAAGCATGCCTAAAGGACTTTTGTATCCTAAGTTATAATATACCCCGGGTTCATTTCGAGAAGGATGCCAAGCTGACCCCTGGGATTCACTCCCCTGTGATATCAGCTGTGATCAGACAACACAGGCATGTGTCGTTGGCAGCAGCAACTTCCTCTTCCTGATGCTAACTTGCTCGCTTTCATTTTCTGTCCCTATTAAATCATGACTGACAATAAACTGAGATTCTCCAGTTGAAGGTTGACTATGTCTTATGGGCCAGATGCTACTACACTGGACTCTAGAAGCATTTCCTCATTCTGTACCAACTCATGGAGAATTTGTAGAATGACTATCCCCAGTCAACTGATGAGGAAACAGAGACTCTGAAGATTCCATGGTCTCTCTATATACAGTGAATTAGAATGAGGTATATAGAGAGAGGTTAGGGTGAGAGGGAAATAATGGATATGTATGTAAAAAAATTAGTACATTTAATTCTATAGTGCTTTGGAGTAAAGTAATGGAGTATGTTATTTGATGAATTTTGAAAACAGAATTGTGAAGATTAGTCAAAAGATTCTAGAATCCTATCATGGAATAGTATCTGCATTTTTTATCCCAACAATCATTTTAAAAGCAAGGACTACATGACTAGGTCTTTTATTAAGGGTGGATCAACTTATGTAGAATATATAATGCTACTGGGAACCAGCCCAGTTTTAATAAAGGGCCCCACAGAAGAAAATGTATGCTGCACAATGTCAGTTCACATCTCTTAACTTGTGTAAATAGTGTTGCAGACAGTACTAGACATGAATGGGCGAGGTGTGCCACTGTTCTGAATCACTCCAGCTCAGCTTTGGCCATCAGCCCGACGAAACAGGCGTGCCACTTAGAAGATGCTAACTGAATAGACGCAGTTGTGTGATATTTAAAACACGATTTTGTACCTCTGCTGCACAGAACAGCTATTACAGCTTGTTACTTTCCTTTGCACCAGTTTTGACATCTGAACATTCTTAACTGAAACAAGAATGTCATTTTCATGAAAGAACTTTCTGTATAATAAAGTTAGCATTTAGAGTCATCCTAACATATGCAATGATTTGCTAAGCTTGAATATTCTTGGAGGCATAAGACTTCCTTTTCTGTTTCCCAGGAATTATTCCAAAGTTCACAGAGTAGCCATGGGGAAAGAAATAGGGTTTTACATATGGCATCAAGTTGTACAAAGAAACGAGATTGTGGAATTTTTAAAAATTGTGTCACATATACCTCCTCTGCCTCTTTGTATCATGTCAGTAACTTTGGAAAGAATTAGCATATTGACATTGCACACAAAGAGTATTCTACAACTGTAATATAGGACCAGCAGAAAGTATCGGGTACTTCGGACAGGTAGAGCTGAATTAGAGATCAATATTCTCTAGCTGAAAGATTGCAGTTACTTCTGATAAAACCACCTGGGCTTCCTTATAAGCTGAGGTCAAGGATGTGGCCACAAACCCATGTGCTCATCAGACTGTTGGAGACTAGTCCTCTGTTTGTATACGGTGTATAAATGGTAATGTGGATAAATACTGCCCTCTCAAACCACGTAATTACGTCGATTGCTGAAAAAAAACCAGAAATGTACCAAAATATCACAGGAAAGCTATTTCCAACATGACTTTGCTCTTTATGGCTAAGTGGCAGTCACTGTTTTTTTTTTTTTTTTCTCCTCCTAAATTATGTGTTCTTGTTTCAAGCATTTAGATGATGCAAAACAGATTTTTGTGGCAACATTCTTTTTCGCAGCCAAAAAAGCATTCAAGGAAGCTCTGTATTCCTCCTGGGTTGCTATTTATTCTGGACCTTTTGTGTTATCGGCATAAACTCGTTTTATTTAAAATGAGAAATAATCTGCTTCAGAGTTGTTTTTTAGAAGTGCTAATAATGCCAATAAAATATATAATCATAATGGGAAGCAGAAGTTTTTTAAATGATTAGTTAAAAATGAATAGGGAATAAATGAGCATTATAGGTGCAAAAGATAACAACCTTTTTATTGTTTTTCTGCAAGGCTCTGAATAAAGCCTATTTCCAGTAGAAATACACTGTTTTTCAGTCAAATAAAATAAAGGATAATTTTGAGATTTCATAGGACCTATAAGCT
The DNA here is from genome assembly GCF_902686455.1 of Sciurus vulgaris. NCBI lineage: Eukaryota > Metazoa > Chordata > Mammalia > Rodentia > Sciuridae > Sciurus > Sciurus vulgaris. The sequence goes on along the minus strand of NC_136464.1, from coordinate 17,621,894 downwards.
CAAAAGCAAATAATTTTATTTTCAGTCTTTTAACATCAGCTTCTTTATCTCTTTCTGTCCCTCTCATTCTTTTCTTTTCTCTGTCCCTATTGCTTTTCTCTATCTACTCTTTCTCTTCTAGCCAATCTCCTTAGAAACAATTGTGGTTAACAAGGTCGGAAGTCAAAACAGTTACTCTCATAGCCATGGTAAAAAAGACCAAAGTCAACAAATTCACAATTTCTCATTTCCAACATCTCCATTTTGCACATCCTATTATTATGGCACTTAGTTTTAGGGTAACCACTGGTGATTTAGTTGTCTAAAAATGGCCAGTGGTTTTTAGCAGCAAACATGTTTTATTCTTTCATGAACCTTGAAATTTAAACTCAGAAATTCCATATCCATAAACTTGGCTTGTTCTAGCACTGTCCATTTATATATGTAAGTTCACATTTTCACTTGTTTGTCCCTCACTTTCTTAGACATTAGATTTAGGATCCAAGCAGCATTTTGTATGTCTTAATGGGCCCTGACACCCTATATGGGATACATATTCCTTTTATTAGGTATTCAATCACCTGTTGTAAGAGTTCTTCATTTAAATTAAATTTGTGGGAAATTATTATTTTACTGTTTGTGTTGTTTCCAAAAACATATTCAGGGTTCATTAGCTCTATAAATGTTCTGAGTAAACACTGTTTTTCAAAGATTTACTTGACAAATGTACACTTGCCATGCCCATACCGGGGCAGTAGTTACTGTGACTTCAAACGCATAGAATCTGTATGTACTGTGCCCCTCTAGAGTTTATAACATAGGGAAAGGAAAGTTAAACAATACCAGATTAAGGCTGGGATGCATCCTCGCATAAAGAATGTATAAGACTATGACCAAGAGAAAGGAATTGGAAAGAAAAGAGAGACAAGGACCCAGCTCTGCTATTGTACATTAATAAAGGGAAAAAAGAGAAAGCTATTGGTTTTTACGGAGAGTAAGTGAGTAACCTGGAGTTACCTAAACTTTGACATCAAAAGTTACCGCTGCAGAATTTGTGGGACATTTATGACTCTAAATTACACTTCTTGGAGAACTAATTGTAATACCAAATTACCTAGGCCTCATCCCATCATTTAAATATCAATTAGTAAATGTGCAGATGCAACGAAGAATCGGAATCAGATTCTAGATGGTGTAACTGGTTATACAGAGTGTTACAAGAACAGCAGTAGGATTTTTCCAAAGGTTATTTTCCCTTCCTTGTTAGGTCAGAAGATGACGTTTGCCTTTCCTTCTTCTCTCCCTGCAAATTCCTCAACTGTTTTAAGTGCTTCTGATGCTTTCTTACATTCTTAGTGCATTGTTTTAATCAAAAGAAGGGGTTTTCTATCTTTCACTTATGCTTGTTGGTTTTAGTAAAGTAAGATTTAAAAGTGAGTTCTTCTCCAGTGAAGTGAAATGAAAAACCAGTGAAATTAAAAACCACTAGCTGCTCTGATGTCATGAAAGAAAAATGAAGTGGATTAAGATGGGAAAATGTGTAAAGAAAACTTTATGGGGCTTTTAAAGGAGCTGTGCAGTGTCTTTAACTTGAACTGAGCTGCAATTGTGAGTTCAGTGTCTCTACATTGAACTTAATTTTATGGAAAGGAAAAGATAGAAAACAACAGCAGTGTATAAGGAAATATGAGTGGCCTACAGCGAAAAGCAATAAAATACAGTTTGTTTTTCCAGATTGTCTAGAATAGTTATAATTTAGGCTATATCATTTTGAAGATTTTTTTTTTTTTAAATGACCTGAAAATGACTAACTTCTAAAACAAGTCAACACGAAAAGCAGTAAATATAATAAATCTCATCAGGGTTGTGTATTCATAGGAAGTACTACTTGTTGAATGTTTGAATTTATTCTGTGAAGCCTGAAAATAATATATCATGGCACGTTTGAAAATTAGGTCTGCTGTTTGATTTGGCACTTCATGTATTTTCTTTTGAAATGAATGATAATACCCTTTCAGAAACCCAGAACAGAAAGGACGAGGCTGTATTGCCCTCCAAATGGTTTGAAGGTAGGCTCTGTCCTGAGTCTCAGAACTGTAGGTGGCAAGTAGCAGGGAATAGTACTGTAGGAAAGGTGGGTTTTTTTAGGTCCACAAGGCCTTATCCCTCACCAAGGCTGTCCTTGTGTGGGCCTTTAATGCAGCATGACGTGTGTCCACCGCTCTCTCGTACCTGGTAGCATTAACATCCTTGCGCGTCATCACTGTGTCATGAGTCAGTTTAATCACGTTGCTCCTTCATTCCAGGCCTTGTCCAGCTTTCTTACCTCTCGCCACACCTTGACTTACTTGTAGAGCAGCGCTTTCGGCAGGAATGGAGGTATTTACTTCAGTTAAAAGCATCAGTGTTATTTTCTTTTTCTTTTTTTTTTTTTTCTTCTTCTTTTTTTTTTTTTTTTTTTTTTTTGGTGCTGGGGATTGAAACCAGGGCCTTGTGCTTGCAAGGCAAGCACTCTACCAACTGAGCTATCTCCCCAGCCCAATCAGTGTTATTTTCTATCACGACTTTCTCTATATAGTTCAATCCTTTGCTGCTCCTGCTTTTCTTTTATCCAGTATGTACAGTGGAGGTACAAATGTTGAAGATCTTTATTTCTAAGACAACTGTTTGGTTTGTCTTGTGTCTGGACACTAATGTGTCTCCTAAAACTAAAACTTCTTTCCTCTTAATAAGTGGGGCAAAGAGTGGGGGGGACAGGGAGAAGGGAAATGAATTGCAGAGAATAACATCTGACACATCTAAAAATAATAGCTGTATTATTAGCTAACACTTGTCAAGCATGCACAGTGTGCAGACCCTGTTGCAAGTGTGCAGCACATCATAGGTCCTCACACCAGCCCTTGGGAATAGGTATTTTATTGTCACCATTTACAACAAGGAGACCACTAAGACATTAGTAATTTGCTGAAGGTAAAACTAATAGAAAATAGAACAGGGAGTTAAGCCAGTAGTCTGACATCAGAATCTTAAATTCCTGACAAGGACATTGATTACTACACACACAAGTATTAAGTCAGACGAGAGAAAATTTTGTACTAAGAAAGCCTGAATTTATTTCATGAGAATTGCAATGTGCATTTCCTTAAAGATGATGATTTATAGTTTTCTTCCTTTTTATAGATTTAATGTGTACAGGGTTTGAAGGGCCAAACCTTAATGTTAGGGTGCTATTTAAGTGCAGATTTCTAGTTTTCATGACACAATATTTTTGTACTCAGAATGTGAGCTCAGTAACTGAACATAACTTACTCTTCCACCCAGATGTTTCTGCCCTAATCTCTATTAGGGATGTTTTGAGTCCTGACTATATTTCCTAATATTTAGCAAGAGGTGAAAGTTGGTAGCCATACAAAAGTTTATATGTTGATGAGTTGATGTTAAACAGGTTTTATTACTCACAGATAATAATGTAAATGTATATTTAGTGAGTCAAAAAATGGTTTAAAGAAGAAAACAGAATAGTGATTGCATACATAAGATCTTGTCTGTGTGTGTGTGTGTGTGTGTGTGTGTGTGTGTGTGTGTGTGTGTGTGTGCGTGTTTAGACCAAACTGAAAACAAGAACAGAAGAGTTATCCAGGATGATAATTAGGGTGTAGTAAGATAACCACCACTCAAGGAAGAAGTCGTGTTGTCTAGGATGACTCTGCTGTGGGCTACCTTGGTAGGAGCACAGTGGGTAAAGCACAGGAAATGGTCCTCCTATTGACTGTTCAGACTGTTCCACAGGGTAACTTTCTAAAACAATTTGTATTTCTTCATGTATGAGATTTACCTTCTCAAGAGTTTTTATTCCCTCTTGCTAGCAAGATAAAATCCAGACATCTTAGGTTGCAGTTCAGGGGTCTCAAGCTTCTCCCCTAAGTCCCCCAAGTCTGTGCTCCAACCATATCGTGCTGGCTGTCCTACAGCTACTGAGCACAGTTAGCAAAATCCCCTGATTAATTCCTGGAACCTGTGTATATTTTTATATCACACAGCAAAATCAACTTTGTAGATGTAATTAAGGTAACAGACCTTAAGATAGGGAGATTTTCTTCAATTAATCAAATGGGCCTAATTTGATCACATGAATCCTTTAATGTGCAGAATTTCCTCTGGCTGGAGGCAGAAGAGATTCAGCAGAAGGAGTGGAGAATTTTGAAACCCGAGAAAGACTCAACATACCATTGCTAGTTCAGATATGGAGAAGACAAAGTGATGAGGCATGCAGATACCTCAAATGCTGAGAGAAGCCTCGGACTGACAAGCAACAGGGAAATAGAAATCTCAGTCCTACATCCTCAAGGAACTGAGTTTGACCATTAAATAAGTTTAGAAGTGGATCCATCCCCAAACCTTCAGAAGTAAAAACACAGGCAGGTCCTTATTCCAGCCTCATAAGACCCAGATAAAGAAAGCAGCAATGCACACCAGACTTCTCACCTCCAGAATGGTGAGGTAGTAAATGTGTGTTGTTTAAGGCCATGAAGTTTGTGGTCATTGGTTACAGCAGCCACAGGGACTAAGCACATTGGTCTATAACCCCCTTTGTCCACCCTTTCTGGCAACCACCATCTATTCATCCTCCATGCCGACCTCAAATGATATTTCTTCCATAAAGGCTTCTGCAAAAAATCACTCCTCCATCTGCTGATACCACCAGGCCCCTGAAGTGCCGCTTCTCCATTAGACCTTGTGCTGTGGTTACCTGTTTGTATTCGTCTCTCCCCCACTAAATCACAGCTCCTGCAATCTGTCTGTGCTGAGGTTTGTATTCACACATTACTTGGTGTAGTGCTTTCCATACAGAAGGTGCCCCATTCCACAAATATTGCATTCTGAATATCATCATCAGATAATCTAAAAATTATTAGATGTAGTACTCATATATATTTATGCAATCACAAATTATGGGGATATATGGCAAATAAAACAATGTTGTTCTTACCCTAATAGATCTCAGTTCATTGGAGGAAAGGAAGATGTTAATCAAGTAAACCTGCAGAAAAAAGAAAAACTAGGTTTGTGTCCAGTGCCACAAAGGATAGGAATATGGTGTTATAAAGGCTTAGACTCAAGAGTATTGAATGGCAGACTATGTGTTATCTGAAGAAAGACAATTGCAATTGAGAGTATCCAGTTTAAAAGAGAGAATGCACAATAATACTTTAAAATGGATATTAGGAAGATATACAGGCATCTTATTCCAAAAGCAAAGATGATCTTCTCCATCTTCCTAAAGGGTACAGTGAGAGGTAAAATTAAGCTACACTCAAGAGTTTAAGTTAAACCAGTAATTTCCAAACCTTGTTTAACATTAGAGTCAGCCAAGCAGCTTTTAAATATAAGTGATGTTTGGGTCCTGACCCAGAACAATTGAATCAGAATCTCTAAGGGTGGTGTGTAGGCATTGACTTTATTTTAAAACTTCCCAGCTACTTATGATGCCAGTGAAGACTGGAAACCAGTGCTTTAGCCTTCCTATGTGTTTTTATAATTAGTGACCGAAAGACAGACAGGGCTGTGAAGTGAAGGCAGTGAGGTCCCCTCCGACAGAGAGCTCTACAATCAGCTAGGAGCCTCTTCAGAGTGTGTTGGCATCAGTGGTACTGTGTCGACCCAGGCTGGGCTGGTTCTATCTAATCTACTCTCTCTCTCTCTCTCTCTCTCTCTCTCTCTCTCTCTCTCTCTCTCTCTCTCTCTCTCTCCATCCCTCCCTCCCTAACTCCCCCCTTTTGCTATCTCATATTATTTATTAGATTATTAGATTTTTCATTATAAAAATAAAGGTTTTTTAATCTAGAAAACTTAAGAGAAATGGAAGAACACCAAGAATATAAAACCTTACTTGTCCCACCAGCCTTTCTAAACATGTGTGGACATATTTATACACACCCCTAGGTCTCCGTTTTTTTAAACTTCATTCCACACATTTGTTATCGTCCTGTATAAGCATTTAAGTTTGCAATCCCTGAAATGTATATCTTTTTTTTAAAGATTGCATTAAAAAATTAATATAGTATGAATACTCTTGCATAATATCAAATACTTTGAAAAACATTAATGACTATCTATAACTATTCTGTGAATGTACCATAAATTTACTTAGTAAAATCCTTTATTAACTATTACAATGCCCATTATTGAACATTCTAATTTTTTAAGACTCTTCTAATATTGTAATGCAGATACTTGTTCATAATTATTTCATAAATTTCTGGTTATCTGTTGATGATTCCTTAAAGTGGAATTGCTGAGCCAAGAACATGAATATTTTCAAGATTTTTTTGATATATCATACAAAATTGTCCTTCAAAGAAAACATAATAATTTGATTTCCCTTTCCCTAAATTTTTGCCCACACTGAACAGAAAGTATGATTTTGGTTTTTGTTACATTTCTCTATCCTAAATAAGGCTGATACTTTCTCTTAGGTTTATTAATTGTTGTGATGCTTTTGTTTATTTCTTCTTTAAAAGTTAATTTTTCTGTTAATATGTTTGTTTTCCTCTTGGTGATGCTGAGTGCTCTTCTGAGTAACCATTGCTCTTCATGTTGTGACATTCTCCTTTCAGGTTTGTCAGTGGACCTTTTCTTCTGTTCTTTAAGAATCAATTGATATTTTTATTTTTAATTTACTGTGATTCAATCTTTCTTTTCTTATCATTTTCCCTTTGGATTTATGCTCAGAAAAGCCTTCTACCAGAAACAAACTAATGTTTTTCTTCTAATTCCATTATGATTTTATAGCTTACCTACTGGGTTGTTTTATGTTTCTCATTCTCTAAAGTGAACTTGAACTGGAGGCTTGAGAACCGGACAGATCTGAGTCTGGACTCCCTCCTGACTAACTTGTCTTAGGGAATTTATTAAGCCTCTCTAGGGCCCTATTTCTTGGTCTATAAATACTAAAAGTAAAATCCTATCTGTGAATGCTAAATGAGATGTCATAGAAAGTAGTGAACACAGGACCCGGCACATAGTAAATGCACAAAAAAAAAAAAAAAAAGTGATTTCATGTGCTTCCTTTTTTCAGAGTGACAATATCAGACTAGCATTAAAGGTCCAGGACCATTTTTGAGTCAGTTTTCTTTCAGTAAGTTCCGTGAACTTCATTTTGGGCTGTCTTCTTTATGGGGCTCTCTGATTACCTAAAGCATATGGTTAGATTGTCACTCAGGAGCGAGTTTCTGGACCATGTATTGAAGGAGCTCCTCCTTACTGTCTTGTCATTGTTTTTCCTCTTTTACTCCTCACAACTATCTTTCTACTCTTTAGCCTTTGACTGACATTTCTGTGAAGCATTCTGTGATGTGCATTTAGAACACTATGTAAAAATAAACTATTGTGTTATTTAAATATTTAGAGGCCTGTGTAGCCTTGTGGGCTATTTTTAAAATGACCTTTAAAACCATTTGCAAAGAAGACAAAGGTAATGGGGGAAAGCATGACCTTTTAACGCTTCCTTCATTAGAGGTGTTCCCTACCTTGGATGCATTGCTTTGCTGTGATAGCTCATGATGTAGGGTACATCAAAGACCCAAATAATGGAGAACAATGGAGAAACAATTTTAAAAGCTGATTTTGTATTATTGCTGCCACCATTAGGTGTCAGATGGAAAAGATTCCTTTCTTTTAAATAACCTGGACTCATGATTGATTTTCTATATGCTGTAGGACCCTGGGTAATGATGGTGTGTAAAGGAAGACCTGCTATATATTCATGTGTGAATTGGGCTTATCCAGTTTTCCCACACTTTGCTTTTGTGATGTGGTTTTCTTTTTGAGGGGAAAGATCCAATCTTAACTGATTCAGTAATATCATAACTGATTCAGTAATAATAACTAGAAGCCATGTTGCAGTAAGATTCTAATCTGTTCCTTCCCTCATTCAGCACTCCAGTCACCCAGTCACTCTTTGTGTTTTGTTGGTCTGGACCCAGAGCAACAGTCACTGTTCCAGAATCTTCCCTGAGAAAAAGAAGTGAGAAAAATAAGACGCCAGAGCCACTGTTGAAAGCCAAGGTTTGAACCGTCAAAAGGCCTGAAATGAGAGGCTGCTGGGAGAGAAGGATTTGGGAAGAGGAAAGGTTGGAGTGAGGTAGGAAGCAAGCCACAGGGAAGGGCCTAATTGGGCTAAGAAGATATTAGGAGAGAGAGAACTGGCCACTAGTTTGAGCCTCTCAGTGAAGTTGGAGGGAGAGGTTGTAAGCAGATTGGACTCACTTGCTTTTATTCATTTTGAAATTGAGGCAAGACTTAGGGAAGATCTTGCCCTCTTGGATCTTCTGGTACAGTGTAGTCAGGGCATATATGTGTGAGAAGTTAATATCAGAATAGAACAATGTATGACGAAAGCCAAATGAGTGGGCAGTCAAGCACTGAAGGAGGCTTTTTTCCCCCTATTTTTTTATTGGTGCATGATAGTTGAGCATAATGGTGGGACTTGTTTCATATCATAATGCACACAGGATAGCAGTATAATTTAGCCAATGTCATTCCCCTTTCCCTCCCCTCCTTCCTCTAGTGGTCCCTTTCCTCTGCTCTACTGAGTCCCTTTGGTTTTCATGAGACCCTCCCCCCTTCCCCACCTTTCTTTTTCTTTCTCCTCTCTAGCTTCCACATGAGAGAAAACATACAACCTTGACTTTCTGAGTTTAACTTACATTTCACTTAACATTATTTATGTAGTTATAAATAATGAGCTACTTTATGAGCTATCAAACATTATATATTATTATACTAAACCATTATTTCTTAACAGTCTCAAATTCCATCATTTTTCTGCAAATGACATAATTTCATTCTTCTCGATGACTGAATAAAACTCCACTGTGTATATATACAACACATTTTCTTTATACATTCATCTGGTGTTGGACACCTAGGCTTCTTCATAGTTTGGCTTTTGTGAATTATGCTGCTATAACCATGGGCATGCTTGTATCACTGTAGTATGATGACTTTAGTTCTTTAGGATGAATACTGAGGAGTGGGATAGCTGGGTCATATGGTGGTTCCATGCCCAGCCTTTTGAGGAACCTCCACAGTAAATTCCATAGTGGTTGTACTAATTTATAATTTCACCAACAGTGTAAAAGTGTTCCTTTTTCTCCACATCCTCTCCAGCATTTATCATTATTCGTATTCTTGATGACTGCCATGATTAATTGGATTATTTGTTGGGAAGCTTGTTGAGTTCTTTGTATTTTCTGGATATTAATCCTTTGTCAGAAGAATAGCTAAGAATTTCTCCCACATTCTTAATTGTTTCCTTTGCTGTGCAAACTTTTAATTTGATGCCATCCCATATGTTAACTCTTGGCATTATTTCCTAAGCTTTAGGGGTCCTATTGAGAAGGTTGTTTCCTTTGCCTCTATGTTGGAGTGTTGACCTCTTTTCTTCTAGGAGTTGCATAGTTTTTTGTCTAATTCCTAGGTCTTTGATTCATTTTTACTTGATTTTTGTGCAGGATGAGAGAAAAGGATCTAGTCTCATTCTTCTGTATATGGATAACCAGTTTTCCCAGAACCATTTGTTATAAAGTCTGTCTTTTCTTCAGTGTATGTTTTTGGCACCTTTCTCAAGGATTAGATGACTGTAGAGGAGTGGGTTTGTCTCTGTGTCTTCTATTCCGTGCCATTGGTCTCTGCGTCTGTTTTTATGCCAGTACCATGCAGTTTTTGTTACTGTAGCTCTGCAGTATAATTTGAAGTCAGGTACTGTGATGCCTCCAGCATTGTTTTTTTTTTTTTTTTTTTTTTGGCTTAGGATTGCTTTGACTATTCTGTCTTTTATTCTTCCAATGAATTTTAGAAATGTTTTTTCTAGTTCTGTGAAGAACATCATTGGTATTATGAGGTTTGCATTGAATCTGTATATTGATTCAATGTATATTTTAGTAGTATGGCCATTTTGACAGTATTAATTTTGAAAGGAGAAAGCTTTTATAAAAAGCCTTCAGTTTTCCCAACACCATTTGTTGAAGAGGCTATCTTTTCTCCATTGCATATTTTTGGCCCCTTTGTCTAGTATGAGAAAATTGTATTTATTTGGGTTTGTGTCCGTGTCCTCTATTCTGTACCATTGATCTACCTTTCCATTTTGGTACCAATACCATGCCGTTTTTGTTACTATTGCTTTGTAATAGAGTTGAAGATCTGGTATTGCGATACCCCCAGCTTCGCTCTTTCTACTGAGGATTGCTTTAGCTATTCTGGGTTTCTTATTCTTCCAGATGAATTTCATAATTGCTTGCTCTATTTCTGTAAGGTACATCATTGGGATTTTAATTGGAATTGCATTGAATCTATATAGCACTTTTGGTAGTATGGCCATTTTGACAATATTAACTCTTCCTATCCATGAACATGGGAGATCTTTCCATCTTCTAAGGTTTTCTTTAATTTCTTTCTTTAGTGTTCTGTAGTTCTCATTGTAGAGGTCTTTCACCTTATGCAATAGAATGAAATTAAACCCCTATCTCTCACCCTGCACAAAACTCAACTCACAATGGATCAAGGACCTCGGAATCAGACCAGAGACCTTGCATCTTACAGAAGAAAAAGTAGGTCCAAACCTTCAACTTGTTGGCTTAGGAGCAGACTTCCTTAACAGGACTCCCATAGCCCAAGAAATAAAAGCAAGAATCAACAACTGGGATAGATTCAAACTAAAAAGCTTTCTCTCAGCAAAGGAAACTATCAGTAATGTGAAGAGAGAGCCTACAGAGTGGGAGAATATCTTTGCCACTCATACTTCAGATAGAGCGCTAATATCCCGAATCTATAAAGAACTCAAAAAACTCTACACCAAGAATACAAATAATCCAATCAACAAATGGGCTAAGGAAATGAACAGACACTTCACAGAAGAAGATCTACAAGCAATCAACAGATATATGAAAAAATGTTCAACATCTCTAGTAATAAGAGAAATGCAAATCAAAACTACCCTAAGATTTCATCTCACCCCAATTAGAATGGCGATTATCAAGAACATAAGCAACAATAGGTGTTGGCGAGGATGTGGGGAAAAAGGTACACTCATACATTGCTGGTGGGGTTGCAAACTAGTGCAGCCACTCTGGAAAGCAGTATGGAGATTCCTCAGAAAGCTTGGAATGGAACCACCATTTGACCCAGCTATCTCACTCCTTGGCCTATACCCAAAGAACTTAAAATCAGCATACTACAGAGATACAGCCACATCCATGTTCATAGCTGCTCAATTCACTATAGCCAGATTGTGGAACCAACCTAGATGCCCTTCAGTTGATGAATGGATAAAGAAACTGTGGCATATAGATACAATGGAATATTACTCCGCCATGAGGAATGACAAAATTATGGCATTCGCAGGCAAATAGATGAAATTGGAGGATATCATGCTGAGATAAGCCAATCTCAAAAAACTAAAGGACGAATGATCTCGCTGATAAGCAGATGAGGACATATGGGGGGAGGTAGGAGGGGTTAGTGTTAGGGTTAGGGTTAGGTTTAGGGTTAGGGATAGGGAGGGTGGTAAGAATGGAGGAAGAAAGGAATGTATAGAGGGAAAAGAGGGGTGGGAGGGGAGGGGGAAGGGAAAAAAATAACAGAATAAATCAAACAACATTGCCCTATGTAAATTTATGATTTTTAATTAAAATTAAAAAAAAAAAGCCTTCAGTATCAGAGACTTGCTGTACTGAAAAGTATGATTATATTCCAACAGAAGACCTGACACATAGAGGGCAACTCAGTAATCTTTAAAACAGATTTCATCGCATGTTTTGCATTCATTATCTATAAAGTAAATACTATTATTATCCTCATTTTATAGAATCAGAAACTAAGGATTAGAGAAAGGAAAAAAATAAGTAAAAACTGTGTCCAAGGGCACATAGCTGGTGTGTGATGAAGCAGACTTTTAAGTCCAGGACTGTCTGACCCCACAGAGCCTTAGTCATCAATTACCATGTCACAAAACATTTCTGAAAATGACATGTTTGAAAACTGTGTGTTCCATAGAATAATGTATCCCTCCCTCAAAGATGTCAACATCCGAATCCCTGGAACCTGTGGATATTCTACCTCTGTGGTAAAAAAGACTTGCAGATGTGATTGTTTGACCTTGAGATGGAAAGATCATTCTGGATTATCTGGGTGGTCCCAGTGTAGTCACAGGAACCTCATAAAACAAAAGCAAGCCAGGCGTGGTGGCACATGCCTATAATCCCAATGACTTGGGAGACTGAAGCAGGAGGATTGCAAGTTTGAGGCCAGCCTCAGCAATTTAGCAAGACCGTATCTCAAAATAATAAATAAAAAGGGCTGGGGTTGTAGCTCAGTGGTAAAGCACCCCCGGGTTTAATTCCTAGCACCCACGGGGAAAAATAGCAAGAGTGTCAGAATCAGAGGAAAGGTGACAGTAGAAGCAGAGATCAAAGAAAGAGATTTGAAGATTCCGTGCTATTCATTTTTAAGGATAGAGGAAGGAACCCTGAGCCAAGGAACATGGGTGACTCTGGATGCCTGAACAGGCAAGGAAATAGTCTGCCACAGAAGCATCCAAAAGGAATGCAGCCTGAGAAACCACTTGATTTTAGCCCAGTAAGACCCATTTCAGACTTCCTACCTGTGAAAATGAGAAATGAGAAAACATTTGTGTTGTTTTAAGCCATGAAATTTGTAGTAATTTGTTACCACAGCAATAGGAAATAGCAGTGTTTCAAAAAGATAGGTTGGTCCAAGAATGAAATACAGAAAGTCTTAACATAGGGAGGCTGAAGATGCCATCAGTGAGGAAGCTGCTGCTACCACCCTGCCCTCTGGTCACCTGTGACTGTATTCTCTCCTCATCTTTTAGTTCCTTCCTTGCACTGATCATGTTAGGATTGTGCTTCTGGGTTGGCCCATCACTGTTGGGACAGGAAGTTTCCACTCATTTTGTTGATGATGATGATGTTGCTGATGTTGTTGTTGTTGACAGCCTCACTTTAAAATAATCTTTGGGGGGGGATTCAAGATGGCGGACTAGAGGGTGGCTGCGTTTCGTGTTGCTCCAGGACTCAGGACTCAAGAAGAGGAGATATAGAGAGCCTTGGGACCAACTCAAAGCAGCCGGGCGAGAGTCCCCCACTGGGCAGGCGTCCCGGACGGGGCAGGAGTCCTGGACGGGGCGGTAGCCCCAAAAGCAGGGATCTTTGCAAAGTAGAACGGCCGGCGAGGCGCCCCTCCCCCCGCCGGAGCAGTGATCGCAGACAGCTGGGAGCATTGAGGAGGGGGCTGCCCAGAGGAGAAGGAGAAATACGGGCTCGGCACGTCGCTTGGAATTGGATCAGCTACGCCAGGGCTCCGGGCGGCTATCCGGAGGAGCAGCATGGACTCAGGACTCAAGAAAAGGAGATATTGAGAGACTTGGGGCCAACTCAAAGCAGCTGGGTGAGTGTTTCCCACTGGGCAGGCATCCCGGACAGGGCGGTAGCCCCCGGACAGGGCGGTAGCCCCGAAAGCAGGGATCTTTGCAAAGTAGAACTGCCGGCGAGGCGCCCCTCCCCCTGCCAGAGCAGTGATCGCACACAGCTGGGAGCGTTGGAGAGGTGGCTGTTCACCACAGCGCTTGGACTCGGCGCAACCCACCCGCGCTCTGGGAGGCTGCCCAAAGGAGAAGGTGCTTGGTGAGCTGTTTGGACTGAACGTGACCACCCCTGAACACAGGGGGCTGCCCAGAGGAGAAGGAGAAATACGGGCTCGGCACATCGCTTGGAATTGGAACAGCTGCGCCAGGGCTCTGGGCGGCTATCCGGTGGAACAGCGTGGTGAGTGGTTTGGTCCCAGAGCATCCGCTCCTGAACATAGGGGGGTTGTCTGGAGAAGGAGGAGGAGCGTGGCGGGGTGCTTGGGCTCAAAGTGACTGCACCAGGGCTACGGGAGGCAGTCGGGACAAGAAGGTGCACAGTGAGTTCTTGGGACTCGTGACGCACCAGATCTCTGGGTGACTGCCTGGTGGAGAAAGTGGTGCGTGGTGGGTCACTTGGTCTTAGAGCGACCGCACGGAACAACAGGTGGCTGCCAGAGGAAAAGGCGTGTGGCGGGTCACTGGGACTCGGAGCGATTGTAAGGGGCTCCAGGTGGCTGCTCAGAGGAGGGGCCGCATAGCCAGGCGAAAAGTGCAGAGCAGGGTCCTAGACGGCTTCTTGGTGGAAGGGCCCCACAGACAAACTGAGGGGCAGAGCGAAGGCTCCAGGACTGCAGGCAGCTTCTCTGAGGAGAGGCAGCCGAAGGAGATTCGTTTGCGAAGGGTGAGGCTTCCAGGCTCAGGAGGTAGGTCCGGGTCCCTGGGAACATTGCAGAAGAAGGCTGCCCAGCCCAGGCGGTAGTTGTGAATTGAACGGAACCTCTGGGAGGAAAACCGACCAGCGAGACCTCCCCACCGGGTGACTCCTCCTTGTTGGGTGAGGTTCTCCCAAAAGGACCGTAAAATCAGAGACACAGGCCCAAACTGGTCTTGCATCAGCCCATAACCTACTTCCCTTCTGGATGACCATTCATCAGCAAGTGAAGGTACCTCTGCCCACTAGCAGGGAATATACCCCACCAGAAGGCCACCACCCCTAGGGAGTCAGCTCCCTTGTGGAGCACTGCATTATCAACTTCCTCCAAGATTTCAGGCTACTGAAGACTAAGAGGGGATATAATAGAAATCTTCAGGGATATTATAAGACAATAGAGGAAATCTTCAATATCACAGCGGTCAACTGATACCTGAACAATATGAGAAAACAAGGAAAGAAAATGCTGCAAACAAATCTAGATGTTACATCAATGAAACCCAACGACAGCATGGCAGAAGAAATGACAGAAAGGGAGTTCAGAATGTACATAATTAAAATGCTCAAGGAAGCAAATGACGAGATGCAAGAGCAAATGCAGGCACTGAATGATCGCACCAATCGACAGTTAAAAGAGCAAATACAGGAAGCAAAAGATCACTTCAATAAAGAGTTAGAGATATTGAAAAAAAACCAAACAGAAATCCTTGAAATGAAGGAAACAATAAACCAAATTAAGAACTCCATAGAAAGCATAACCAATAGAATAGAACACCTGGAAGACAGAACATCAGACATTGAAGATAAAATATTTAACCTTGAAAACAAAGTTGAACAAACAGAGAAGATGGTAAGAAATCATGAACAGAATCTCCAAGAACTATGGGATATCATGAAGAGGCCAAATTTGAGAATTATTGGAATTGAGGAAGGCTTAGAGAAACAGACCAAAGGAATGAACAATCTATTCAATGAAATACTATCAGAAAATTTCCCAAATCTGAAGAATGAAATGGAAGATCAAGTACAAGAGGCTTATAGGACTCCAAATATACAAAATTACAACAGACCCACACCAAGGCACATTATAATGAAAATGCCCAACATACAAAATAAAGACAGAATTTTAAAGGCCGCAAGAGAGAGGAATAAAATTACATTCAGGGGGAAACCAATACGGATATCAGCAGATTTTTCAATCCAGACCCTAAAAGCTAGAAGGGCCTGGAACAACATTTTTCAAGCCCTGAAAGAAAATGGATGCCAACCAAGAATCTTATACCCAGCAAAACTTACCTTCAAATTTGATGATGAAATAAAATCCTTCCATGATAAACAAAAGCTAAAAGAATTTACAAAAAGAAAGCCAACATTACAGAACATTCTCAGCAAAATATTCCATGAGGAAGAGATGAAAAACAAAGAAACAAATCAGCAATGGGAGGAACCATCCTAAAGGAATTGTCAAATAAAGGAAGAACCAAGTCGTCTCAAAATAAATAAATAAATAAATAAATAAATAAATAAATAAATAAAATGAACCAAATGACCGGGAATACTAATCATATCTCAATAATAACCCTGAATATTAATGGCCTGAACTCATCAATCAGAAGACATAGACTGGCAGATTGGATCAAAAAGAAAGATCCAACAATATGTTGCCTGCAAGAGACTCACCTCGTAGAAAGAGATACACATAGACTAAAGGTGAAAGGATGGGGGAAAACATATCATGCACATGGACTCAGCAAAAAAGCTGGGGTATCCATCCTCATTTCAGATAAGGTGGACTTCAAGTCAAAACTAGTCAAAAGGGATAAAGAAGGACATTACATACTGCTTAAGGGAACCATAAATCAGCAAGACATAACAATCATAAACATCTATGCCCCAAACAGTGGCTCATGCATGTATGTCAAACAAATCCTTCTCAATTTCAGAAACCAAATAGACCATAACACAATAATACTAGGTGATTGTAACACGCCTCTCTCACCACTGGACAGATCTTCCAAACAAAAATTGAACAAAGAAACCATAGATCTCAATAACACAATCAATAATTTAGACTTAACGGACATTTATAGAATATACCATCCAACCAAGAGCGAATACACTTTCTTCTCAGCAGCACATGGATCCTTCTCTAAAATAGACCATATATTATGCCACAAAGCTAATGTAAGCAAATACAAGAAGATAGAGACACTACCTTGTATTCTATCAGATCATAATGGTTTGAAGTTAGAAATAAATGAAAGAGTAAAAAACAGAAGCTACTCCAACACCTGGAGATTAAACAATATGCTATTACATGATGAATGGATAACAGAAGATATTAGGAAGGAAATTAAAAAATTCCTAGAGGTAAATGAGAACAAAGAAACATCATATCAAAATCTTTGGGACACTATGAAAGCAGTACTTAGAGGAAAATTTATTTCATGGAGCGCATTCAATAAAAGAAGTAAAAATCAACAAATAAACAACCTAACACTTCAGCTCAAAGCCCTAGAAAAAGAAGAACAGACCAACACCAAAAGTAGTAGAAGACAGGAAATAGTTAAACTCAGAGCTGAAATCAACGAAATTGAAACAAAAGAAACTATACAAAAAATTGACAAAATAAATAGTTGGTTCTTTGAAAAAATAAACAAAATTGATAAACCCTTAGCCACTCTAACAAAGAGAAGACGAGAGAAAACCCAAATCACCAAAATTCGGAATGAACAAGGAAATATCACAACAGACACGATTGAAATACAAAACATAATTGGAAGCTATTTTGAAAATCTATATTCTAACCAAATAGAAAATTTCGAAGACATCAACAGGTTTCTAGAGACATATGAATTGCCTAAACTGAATGAGGAGGACATACAAAATTTAAATAGATCAATTTCAAGTAATGAAGTAGAAGAGGTCATCAAAAGCCTACCAACAAAGAAAAGTCCAGGACCAGATGGGTTCTCAGCCGAGTTCTACAAAATCTTTAAAGAAGTGCTCATTCCAATACTTCTCAAAGTATTCCATGAAATAGAAGAGGAGGGTACCCTCCCAAACTCATTCTATGAAACCAATATTACCCTGATACCCAAGCCAGACAGAGATAAATCGATGAAAGAAAATTTCAGACCGATATCATTAATGAACATTGACGCAAAAATTCTCAATAAAATTTTAGCAAATCGCATACAAAAATATATTAAAAAGATAGTGCACCACGATCAAGTGGGTTTTATCCCAGGGATGCAAGGTTGGTACAACATCCGGAAATCAATAAATGTAATTCACCATATCAATAGACTTAAAGTCAAGAACCACATGATTATTTCAATAGATGCAGAAAAAGCATTTGATAAAATACAACACCCCTTCATGCTCAAAACACTAGAAAAAATAGGGATAGTGGGAACATTCCTTAACATTGTAAAGGCCATCTATGCTAAGCCCATGGCTAATATCATTCTAAACGGTGAAAAACTGAAAGCATTCCCCCTAAAAACTGGAACAAGACAGGGATGCCCTCTTTCACCACTCCTATTCAATATCGTTCTTGAGACTCTAGCCAGAGCAATTAGACAGACCAAGGAAATTAAAGGAATACGAATAGGAAAAGAAGAACTCAAACTATCCCTATTTGCAGATGATATGATTATATACTTAGAGGAACCAGGAAATTCCACCAGAAAACTGTTAGAACTCATAAGTGAATTCAGTAAAGTGGCAGGTTACAAGATCAATGCTCATAAATCCAATGCATTTTTATACATAAGTGAGGAATCCTCAGAAAGAGAAATTATGAAAACTACCCCATTCACCATAGCATCGAAAAAAATAAAATACTTGGGAATCAATCTCACAAAAGAGGTAAAAGACCTCTACAATGAGAACTACAGAACACTAAAGAAAGAAATCGAAGAAAACCTTAGAAGATGGAAAGATCTCCCATGTTCTTGGATAGGCCGAATTAATATTGTCAAAATGGCCATACTACCAAAAGTGCTATACAGATTCAATGCAATCCCAATTAAAATCCCAATGATGTACCTTACAGAAATAGAGCAAGCAATCATGAAATTCATCTGGAAGAATAAGAAACCCAGAATAGCTAAAGCAATCCTTCGCAGGAAAAATGAAGCAGAGGGTATCGCAATACCCGAACTTCAACTTTATTACAAAGCAGTAGTAACGAAGACGGCATGGTACTGGTACCAAAATAGACAGGTAGATCAATGGTACAGAATAGAGGACACGGACACAAACCCAAATAAATACAACTTTCTAATACTAGACAAAGGCGCCAAAAATATGCAATGGAGAAAAGATAGCCTCTTCAACAAATGGTGCTGGGAGAATTGGAAATCCATATGCAACAGAATGAAACTAAACCCATATCTCTCACCCTGCACAAAACTCAACTCAAAATGGATTAAGGACCTTGGAATCAGACCAGAGACTCTGCAGATTATAGAAGAAAAAGTAGGTCCCGATCTTCAACATGTCGGCCTAGGACCAGACTTCCTCAACAGGACTCCCATAGCACAAGAAATAAAAGCTAGAATCAATAACTGGGATAGATTCAAACTAAAAAGCTTTCTCTCAGCAAAGGAAACTATCAGTAATGTGAAGAAAGAGCCTACAGAGTGGGAGAATATCTTTGCCAATCATACTTCAGATAGAGCACTAATCTCCAGAATCTATAAAGAACTCAAAAAACTCTACACGAAGAATACAAATAATCCAATCGACAAATGGGCTAAGGAAATGAACAGACACTTCACAGAAGAAGATGTACAAGCAATCAATAAACATATGAAAAAATGTTCAACATCTCTAGTAATAAGAGAAATGCAAATCAAAACCACCCTAAGATTCCATCTCACCCCAATTAGAATGGCGATTATCAAAAATACAAGCAACAGGTGTTGGCGAGGATGTGGGGAGAAAGGTACACTCATACATTGCTGGTGGGGCTGCAAATTAGTGCAGCCACTCTGGAAAGCAGTGTGGAGATTCCTTAGAAAACTTGGAATGGACCCTCCATTTGACCCAGCTATCCCACTCCTTGGCCTATACCCAAAGGATCTAAAATCAGCATACTACAGAGATACAGCCACATCAATGTTCATAGCTGCTCAATTCACAATAGCCAGACTATGGAACCAACCTAGATGCCCTTCAATTGACGAGTAGATAAAGAAACTGTGGTATATATACACAATGGAATATTACTCAGCCATAAAGAATGACAAAATTATGGCATTTGCAGGCAAATGGATGAAATTGGAGAATATCATGCTAAGTGAGATAAGCCAATCTCAAAAAGACAAGGGACGAATGATATCGCTAATAAGTGGCGGATGACACATAATGGGGGGGAGGGAAGGGTTAGTGTTAGGGTTAGAGTTAGGGTTAGGGAGGGGGGCAAGTATGGAGGAAGAAAGTACTGTATAGAGGGTAAAGAGGGGTGGGAGGGGTGGGGGGAAGGGGAAAAAAATAACAATGAATCAAACAACATTACTGTATGTGGATTTATGATTACACAAATGGTATGCCTTTGCGCCATGTACAAACAGAGAGGCAACATGTATCCCATTTGTTTACAATAAAATAAAATAAAATAAAATAATCTTTGGGGAGTTGTAGAACTGGATAGGACTAGATAATTATATCGCCATGGGGAAAATATGATGATTTATCAAGTCTCCCAGATCTTCCTTTATTACATGTACATATGACATATAGGAAATAGGTGCCTGTATTGGGCTGGCTTTTACATTGACTGAAGCACAAAGCTGATCAGGATAGTATAAAGTATATTTTTTTCTTCAAAGATTTTGTGCAGTACACCTTAGGAGTAGGGAGGTAATATTTTCAGTTACATGGGAAACTTGACTACATTTGGGATTTCCAGAAGAAATCACAGACTCATAATGTAACTGACACTCAGTGGCAGAGGTGATGTTGAAATTAAACATTCATGTTCTCTCACATGACTATTTGCTGAAAAATTCATAGTAGAATATACTTTATTCCTTTTTATGATTAAAATTTACCCAAAATGTGCATGCACATTTATGCCCCTGGGATTAGGGTCACCAATGGTATGATAGGCAACATCACTGTTGGTATGAAAGTTACTTTATTTTTAAAATATAGTATGCTTTAATGCATTGTAAGTGGGCTTCATAGTTTACTAGTTAGTCTTGACCTTATAAATCTCAAGTTTATATCTCCAGCTTTAGACATGTCTAGCTGCCTACTCAACATGTGCACTTGGATGCTGATTGTCAGCATAGTTACTATGCCCAGAAGAGAACTGCTGCTTTCCCCACTGTCCATTCTTCCTCCAGTGTCCTCCATCTCAGTTAGCGGTATCACCTGCCATTTACTTGCTCAAACCTAAACCTTGGTGCCATCTTGGATTTCTTATACAGCCAATCTAACCTCTTTAGAGGAACATTCAAATTGAACCACTGCTTTCTATGACCCTGTTATAATTCTGATCCACCACCCTGGGTGCTGTACCAGCTTTCTAATTGCTCTCTCTCTCATGAGTGCTCCCAGTACAGTCCTTTTTATTCTTAATAATAGCTTAAATGATGCTTTGAGAGCATAAATTGGATCAACTACCCTCCAATCAGAACTGTCCAATGACTTTTCATCATACATAGCATAAAAATCCAATCTTTACTGTGGACCATGAGATCTTCCATTATCTGACTGCTTATCCCTCTAACCATAATTCCTACCAGTCTTCTTTACCTGTCCCCCTGAAATGCCCAGCCCAACTTTGCCCCTAGATCTCTGTACTTGCTCCTTCCTCTGCCAGAAGCTCTTTTGCCACATCTGCACATGGCTTACTGCATCATCCAGGGGTGGCATCCTCAGAAAGCTCTTTCTTAACTGTTCTACCTAAACTAGTGTCTCTTTCATTCTCTCCTTACCCTGTACTTGACACCAGCTGACCTTACAGTCTATAAGATCAGGTCTATTTGTTCTGTACTCAGTCTCTAATGCCTAAAATCGTACCTGGTATAAAAAGTGAAAGTTCAAAAATTCATGAGTGAATGAATGAACAAATCATACAGATGTTTTAAAATTAATATTGGTGAGTTTTATTCATTATTTGCAATCACTCATACATAAATGTGTACTTAAAAATCTTCCATCTGCTATGTGCAGTTCCTCATGCTAAACCTTTGAAAATGCAAAAATGAATAAAGTACAATCCTTTGCTTGCCCTCAAGACATTTATAATCTAATAAAGGAGATGAAATTCAATAAATGTTGGCTGACAAGTATAGCTTGTAGTAGATGCTGACTACTGTAACCCTGTTGCAGAAAGAGTTCTAGAGGGATTCAAAGCAGCCTCTCATATCCAGTGGCAAGGATTAGGGGAACCTTTGCTGGAGGGAATGGTGGGGAGGTGAAGTTAAGTCTGGGTTTTGGACAGCAAGTAGTATTTAGATTTGTGAAACTTAAGGAAAAGGTATTCTGGGTAAGGGGAACTACTTAAACAAAGGTACAAAGGCAGAAAAGTCCAAGGTGCTTTTCTGAAGGAAAATATTGACTAAAGAGAAACCAGAGTCAATAACCCCAATGACAGTAAATATTGAAGTTCAATAAAAACCAGTTGGCATGTCTGCTATGCATAAACAATTTTGTTAATATTCAGAAAGTTCTAGGCTAAAATTCTGACTCAAAAACCATTTATGTATTTTTTTCAATTTAGACATCTATTTCTATAGGAAAATTTTATAAATGTATTTGCTCTGTTGATTTGGTGCTAACCAGGAGCTCCATAATTGTTGACATTATTCACTATTTCATGTATTCAACGAATACAGTCATGTATTCATTGTTCTATGCCTCATCAGAGCATAACCCTTGACCTTTGAACTAGTGTGTAATAGAATTCAATTCCTGTTCCATCATGAAACAAGGATTCTGTATGTCAGATGTTGATAGTAAGGCAAGAAAAGAGAAGTGGCCAGTGCCACAAGGTCCCACTATCAGTTATCAGCTATGGTCCACATTTTATCGTTTTTAGGAGTATTGTTTCTGAAGAACTTTGGGAAGCTGAATAAACACATTTGAAATTGGATTTAGATTTTGAGATAACATAGATGATCACAATTAGGGTCCTTTGGTGGACTGAGGCTATTCAAATATAGATTAAAACAATGCATTTCCAAAAATTCTTAAGAAAACATGTGAACATCCAAGCCATATTTTTTCTGAGTGCTGGGATTAAAGTCCATTAAGAATGGGAGGAGCTGAAAAGATGCAGGCCTTAGTTCCTCACCTCAACCATGTAGTTGCTATAAATAAAAGATGCTTTTCATAGGAGACACTTTTTAATGTATTTCTAAACTTAGCATGAACACTAGACTATCAAGTAAAAATTAAATCATTAGTTCTAATATATTCTTTTCCTAATTAAGAGTTAGTATAGCCACAGCTAGGTCGTCTTCATCTTCTAACTCAACCTTGCCCAGTGCCTGGGACTTTATATTCACTGAATGAATGAATGAATTTTTTTTTTCCTGAAATCTTTTGCTTATGCAGGCCCACAAATGGCAAGGAGATTACCCTGTACGTTGCTGAAAATGAGCAGTTGATGTACAAAAGTTTGACAAAATTGAACTGAACCATGCAGGGCTTAAACAATATTGACTTCAAAAATAAAGGAAGGTGGAAACTTATCAAAGCAAACCATCTAAATCCTAAAGTAGTTTTTTTAAAAAATATTTTTAGTTATAGATGGACACAGTACCTTTATTTTTTTAATTTTTAATTTATTTTATTTTATTTGTTCTAATTAGTTGTATATGACAGTATAATGCATTTATACATTTTGATAGATGATATATAAATGGACTATAATCTCTCAGTTTTCTGAGTATACATATTGCAGGATCACATCGGTCATGCAGTCATACATGTGCATGAGATAATGTCTGTTTCACTCTGTATCATTCCTTCCCCCAGACCCCTCCCCTGCCTTCACTCCCCTCTACCTAATATAAAGTAACTCTGTTCTTCCCTAGCCACCCCTTATTGTGAATTAGCCTTTATTTTATTTGTTTATTCTTTTATGCAGTGCTGAGGATTGAACCCAATGCCTCACACGTGCTAGGCAAGCACTCTACCACTGAGCCACAACCCTGCCCTGCTAAAGTAGTTTTGATGGCTTTGATGATAAATTCTAAAATGCCTCTAGTAAATGTGAAACTCTAATTTTTAGTCTGTGTTTTTAACATGGAAACATTGGAACCAATGGATTTATAAAACCTTCAGATGGACTTCACAATTAAGAGTGTTTGCACTCAGGCAGCCTTTCAGAAGTAGATGCTAACATATGTTTATAAGGGATGCATATGCTGGGAAATGGTGGTTGAAATGTCAAAACAGTGAAACAGCAGAGTTCAAGCTAGTTCACCTCAATATTTATGTTAATTTTGTAAACACTTATTTGGGTGATTTTTCATGATAGATGTGGCTTTAGAGAAAGACATTTATAGAAACATATCAAAGATCAATTTAAAAAAAAATCATTTGGCCACATAGAACTACTTGACAATATCATCTAAATAGCCTGCTAAATAAATGTGCTGCTTAAGTTTTTTAAACCTAATACATGATTAGAACATTCTTTATCTTAACTAAATAGTTATTTGGGGTCTAAAATATTTATTAATAGGTATTTTTAAATTTTTAATCCATTAAATACATGTGGAATACATTCTCTTCAGGCTTCTACTAATTAATTAGGCTCTCTTCTGCCTCAGGAGCGTCGCCGTGCTGGCTGTGAAACTCAGCCATACCAGGGGAAAATGACTTGCTTAAGCTGAATTTGGACCTTGTAGAATTTAATCTCAAGCATAACAGGCTAGACCCAGAAGAATTGGGACACTGATTAATGGGGAACTTGTTGACAATGTAATGAGATTAAGAACCCATTTTCTATATCACAAAGGCTTGGAGGAATACTTGTCCCACTGAAGTCTCTTTGGTCCTGAGGCTGCAGGGCTGTTCTGACCACTGATGTATAATGGAGGTATGGAGGGTTTTGTTTAATTTTCCAGTGCCATTCATTGTCTATCTTTCTGAGTGTAAGAATTCATTATTTAATTTAATTTTGTTTTGTGTTTTTGGTTTTTAACCCTGTCAATATTAATAGTGCTTTTCTTTGTTGTCAGGATTTTTCTTTTTTCTTTTTCTTTTTCTCTTTCTCAGTACTGGGGGTGGAACCCAGGTCACTCTGCCACTGAGCTACACACCCCCAGTCCTTGTTATTTTTTATTTTGAAACTGGGTCTCCCTAAATTGCTGAGACTGGCCTCAAACTTGTGATCCTCCTGTCTCAGAGTTGCTGGGATTACAGGTGTGTGCTGCCACCACGCCCAGCTAGAATTTTTCTCATTCAGATACCTCTCCTGCTTCCCACACCACCATGGGAACTAAATACTGTTTTACTTCAAACCGACTTCTTCTACTTTGAATCTTAAAACATGTCCTGAGAATTTCTCCAATCCCTTCTCCTAACATGAGATGCTCGCAGATTTCTCAGGCCATCAAATGGGGGCATTACCTCTTCAGACCAACCAGGTAAGTAGCAAAGAATTGCTTCCTGTCACCCATTTCACTAGCCCTCTGCCTCCCACTTCATCCTCCATCCCTGAGCCCACTCAGACACAGAAGGTGTTGCTGTGTATGTGGTTGCCTGTGAAGGAGAAAAGCCGTCAGTGCGGGTGGATGACAACACCAGTAACAGTCACAGACTCCCTGAACTCTTCCCCCTTGAACACACAGTTGAGCAAAGCCCTGTAGGCTCACTGTCGCCTCTGAGCAACTTTCCCTGTTAACCAGTGTGCCATTATTTAGGATGGTGACTCTCAGTGTCAGATCCACATGCTTAAGAAGTAAACTCTTTATTTATTATTATTAGTTAGTTAGTTAGTTAGTTAGTTCTGGAGGTTAGCTATTGCTTTGAGGATAAGAGTGAACTATATCAGGCAGAGGCCAAACTCTATAATCCACTTGTTAATTTTGCACAGTGGGTGCTGTTGGAGCCAAACTGCCTGGTTTTGAATCTGAGCATTGTCTCCTCAACTAGCTATGTTAGTTTAGGGAAGCTATTCAGCCTTTTTATACTTCATTTTTCTTTGCTTATAAAATGGGGCTTTTGGCGACTCCATGAGCTGTTAAGAAGATGCATGTCAAAGGTTGTACAAGGACAGGACTGGAACAACACTTAAACAAACTAAACTCTCAATAAATTTTAAACTAAACTCTCAATAAATCTTTGTTTATCCCATTCTTTGTTCCTCTGACTCACTCTATAGCTTCTTCTCTACATTTTTGCTTTCTCATGCTTCTAGAGAGAATCTAAGGTGCATTAGGATTAAAACAAGTATATGAAAAAATCAGGGCAAAGAGAAAAATAAAAACTAAAGTTAGTCAGAAATATGCTCTTTAAGGCCCTATTCATTAATTAGAAATGAATTATCCAGGTGTGGTGATGCACACCTGTAATCCCAGCAATTGGGAGGCAGAGGCAGGCAGGAGGATTGCTAGTTCAAGACCAGCCTCAGCAACTTGGTGAAGCCCTAAGCAACTTAGTGCAAGACCCTGTCTCAAAATAAAAGGGCTGGGGATGTAGCTTAATGGTGAAGTGTGTCTTGGTTCAATCCCCAGTAGCAAAACAAAACAAAACAAACGAGATAGATAGATGATAGATAGATAGATAGATAGATAGATAGATAGATAGATAGATAGATAGATAGATAGAAGATAGATAATAAATTTGGCCTGAAATTTCATTGGCCAGAGAGAAAAATCTGATCAATTATAAGCATCAAAACATTCAACAGGTAAAGTACACAAATTGGTTTGAAAAGCACAGCTTCCTTAGGAAAACTTGGGAGTTTTGAGAGTCATTCTTCTCCTGGGCCTTCTCTATGGTCTCCCTGGACATGTCTTCAATCATGTTCCATATGTTCTCACATTCAGACAAATATAGGACTGGGGAAGTACTCACAGATTTATTAGATCACGAGCCCTATAGTTAGAGTGAGTTGCTAAACTAACATCATACCAGGTACAGTACTTAACAATCGGGAATTGCCTGTGACTATTCACTGGTAAATTGAAAGTTCGAGAAAAGAAAATCCAGCTTTCCGAATAAAAGGGTTGCTAAGTATTATATGTGTTTACCTGCAGCCCATGGACATGCCTCTGAGTGGTTTTTGGGACTTTCAAATTATTGGAAACAATTAGAAACTCCAGGTATTTTGCTTCCAGACTCAGTAGAGCTATACACCTCTTTCCCTTGGAACTGTTCAGCACACGTCTGCATCCCAGGCTGCTTGTAGACATACTGTTACTTCCCCGGTGCTCTTTTGATTATGTAGACCAACCCTGATACGGATAGGAGGGTCTGTATAAGGGTGTGCATCCCTGGGGAGGGGGAATCCCTGGGCACCATCTTGCAGGGTGACTGCCACAGCCCTCTAGAGTAAACCTTTCTGTAACAGCAAGTACTTACCCTGTGGCTTCTTTCCTTGAAACTTTCGTTCTTTCCCACCCACCATGATGCTGGGGATTGAGCCTAGGGCCTTGCACACGCTAGGTGAGTGCTGTACCACCTGGCCCCAAAATTTTCACTTTAACCCTTCTTAGAATGTCTTAATGAAGGTATTCTTCCAATAGACTCCCATGTCATTGCAATGCAGTTACATGCATACATAAAACCACTGTTTAATGTTTAAAACAAAGTATGCCCATTCCTCTGGATGTGATCAGAAAAGTGCTATATGTATAAAT
This sequence comes from Sciurus vulgaris, assembly GCF_902686455.1. NCBI lineage: Eukaryota > Metazoa > Chordata > Mammalia > Rodentia > Sciuridae > Sciurus > Sciurus vulgaris. Next base: position 17,594,722 of record NC_136464.1, on the reverse strand, counting down.
AGAACACTTACAGGGCTCTAGAGGAGGCTGAGTAAATGATTTGCCAGGGAAAAATGATACACAAGAGCTATGGGCCACTTGGACCATAGTTTTAAGTTTGCAGGTATTAGTTCTTTTCTATATTTAGGTCATTGAAATAACCACTGAAACCACATGTAGACCTGCTGGCAAATATATTGAATCAGTGGTATAATTATTTATTTTATGAAGGGGAAATGAGCCTTTTATATAATGACCTTACAATAAGTGTCATTTTTATATGTGGAAAAATAAGCGCCTGCCATTTTCTTGTTATTTTGAGGTCAGAGCCTACCACAGAGATTTTAATATTTGAAAACTCTTCTATTCACTGGAATCTCAGCATTTAAGATAATGATTTTCTTAAGATATAGCATTCTGATGCACTGTATCTGAACTTTCTTGGTCAGAAAAATAAAATCTTCTAACACCTCTTCTGTTGTATCCTCCTCCTGCCATATTGCCTGAAACGTGTTGGGTGATCAGGATGATTTTCACACCTTCAGCTTTTTAAGTAGCTTTTATCTACTAGTGTAGCTATCCTACCAAGAGATGTGGACTCTTTTGCACTCGCTCTACCCTCAAATATTTGTACTTTAGAAAATCATTTTAACAAAATGTTCACTAGTAAACATGGGTCAAAGCTGGGTGTGGTTGTGCACGCCTGTAGTCCCAGCCACTCGGGAAGATGAGACCAGAGGATAGCTTGAGCCTAGGAATTTGAGGCCACCTGGACAACACAGTGAGACCCCATCTCAAAAAAAAAAAAAAAAAAAAAAAAGGTGGGGGGTTATGGTATATGTGGTTAGGATAGACATCTAGTGAATCTTATTTAAATTTCAGTGAATTTTAAGAAGTTCCTCTTATTCTATGCTGCTTAATCTGCCAAAAAGCTGTCTGCATGCATACTTTAGAAAAGGATTAAGTAATAAGATATATTTCTGCTCTTTGAAAGAATATTCATTAAAATAATAACTTATTCTAGGAAAAAGAAGTACATAATATTGAACAAGCATTTAAAACCATTAAATTAATGAAAGCAACTTCAACTTTAGAACAAGATCATTAGAAATATACAAAAACTTTTTTGGGGGAGTTGTAAAAATAGTTTTCAAAATTAATTATGTCTGGGGTATAGCTCAGTGGAAGAACACTTGGCTGGCAAACACCAGTCTCTGGGTTTGATGCCAGCACAGCAAACACTAAAACAATTGCATTTATGCTAATGATGAAAAGAACTCCAAATTGTGAGAACAGGAATCACATCTTTCTAATTTTTGAAGTCCCCTCCTTCAATCTAATACTCTGAGTACAATAAACAGACAGTAAATGTTGAATAGATAGATCAATAATATGATAGATTTTAATAATTTAATTATGTCTTTACTTCTTCATAGAGGCCTTGTTTCTATCTTTAAGGGCTCTCTTCTTAATACTTTGTTGTCATAAAATTGCTTTAAGCACTTACCTAGTGTGCACCTTTCCCTACTATACCAGTACCCCTCAATTAAAACAACAACAACAACACCAAAAAAAAAAAAAAAAAAACCCACAAACTTCATATTGGTGAGTTAAATGCACTGAGTATTGTTTGGCAGATTCAGTAGTACCTCATGGACAGTTCCAAATCTCTGTGGAAGAGCGCTCACTAGTGAAGACCCTGAAGCATTTAAGCAGTTCACACTTGAATGGGACCCTGAATGTCACTCATGACAGGATGGAGAAGTACAGCCTTACCATTGCAGAGTAATGGCAGAGTAGTCCCAGGCATTTTTAAAGGCTACTCCCTGGCTTAATTCTTTTTCTTTCATGTGATGCTGGGGATTGAGCCCAATCACTCTACCCCTGAACTATATCTCCAGCTCTTTCTATTTTATTTCAAGGCAGAGTCTCACTAAGTTGCCCAGGCTGGCTTGAAACTTACAGTCCTGCTTCAGCCTCCCAGGTAGCTGGGATTACAAGCATGCACCACTGCCTTCTGCCTATACCCTGGCTTTTAAGTAAAATATTTACAGAAAAGTTGTGGTGAACACACAAGAAAAGAAAAATAAAGCCAGACATTTCACACAGATGCTGAATTCACAAAAATATATAGGGTTGGGAGGTGCCAGACAAGCACAGTACACATGTAGCATAAATTTTAGATGAGGCACACTGAAATATTTTTCCACTTAAAGTCATCATTGTTTGGGGAGAATGGTGGCGAGTATACTTTTCTAGTCATCTCCTTTTCAGGATCATCTGTTTGGGACCACACTGTGGCCAAGCCTCTTGAAAACATGGACAGCCCTCGTAGTATCTCTAAGAGTTTTAAAGGGGCCATCGATTAGCTGGTGTTGCTCCAGGTAAAAGCCTCCCAGATCAATAATCTCAGGAGCCTCACAACCTCACTTTCCTTTCAGAAGCATTTCCCAAGCAAAATGTGGCATAAAGCCAAAGAATTCATGATTTAGAAAGGAACTTTGAAGTCGTCCAGTTTGAATTTTATTTCCTACCCAAACTTCTTTTAAATAGTTGACTTTAATTTCATAATGTAATGAGTAAAGTAATTTCAATCAAAAGGAAAAATAAATTTGTGTCGGTATGTTTTGGTTCAGTAGATTATCACCCAACACAACAAAATGCTTGTGTAAGAACTATTCTTTCTTTGAATTTTAGGATGAATCTAGATCATCTGGACTGTCCAACGAGAGAGAGAGAGAGAGAGAGAGAGAGAGAGAGAGAGAGAGAAAGAAAGAGAAAGAAAGAAAGAGAAAGAGAGAGAGAGAGAGAGGGAGGGAGGAAGGAAGGAAGGAAGGAAGGAAGGAAGGAAGGAAGGAAGGAAGGAGGGAGGGAGGGAGGGAGGGAGGGAGGGAGGGAGGGAAGGAAGGAAGGAAGGAAGGAAGGAAGGAAGGAAGGAAGGAAGGAAGGAAGGAAGGAAGGAAATGTTAGTTATCATCATGCTGGCTTTTGCTATTTTCTTAATAGGGAGAATGAACCCGCCTCCTAAATTTCCTTATGTTCACTGTCAAGAAACCCAGAACTGTTTTTAGTCCCAGCCACTTGAAATGGGAGCTGTCCCAGCATAGTGACATTGACAAACACCCATCTTCAACAAGAAGTAATAATGGAATGATGTTACCCGCTTTGGCTGATGTCCAGTGGTTCTAGGAGTGACTTGCAAATTCAGCCTGCTGTCTCGTCAGGCGCAGGGGAACGGGATAGGCTGTGGATGTGCTGGGCTTTGTTGTCTGCACTGTTCCTCTTCATTGTTCAGGACCAAGCTATTGAGCAAGTAACCTATGAAAGGATTAGAGGTTCGGATTGAGTGTCCAGGTTTTTAGAGATTCGGATTGAGTGTCCAGGTTTTTAGTAGGTAAACTCCTGGAAAACTCCCTGATAATTTAGCAACCTGTTCTGGTCATTTGTATGAAATCTACTTGTGCATGACCTTTCTCAGTGCATATTGTAAGAATAATATGAGATTCAGCGGAAAGCTTTTCAAGTTACATGGAAGTAGTCAAGATGATATCACCAGAAAACATTGAATTTTTAATACCAGTACCCCAAATGGTATCTTTGTCATCTAAAAGCCAAATCTGTTGGAGACTGGATGGGAGTGACTTATACTTACTTTAAATTCTGACAGATTATTGTCTTTGATAAAGCCCATTTGTAGAGAAAGTTAATTATTAAAAAAAACTTTGCTTTTTTTTTTTTTTTTTTTTTTTTGGTCCTGGGGGTTAAACCCAGAGGTGCTTTACCACTGAGCCACATCCCCAGCCCTATTTATTTATTTATTTATAGTTTGATACAGGGTTTCTCTAAGTTACTTAGGGCTCTACTAAGTTGCTTAGGCTGAATTTGAACTTGTGATCCTCTTGCCTCAGCCTCCCAAACCACTGGGATTACAAATGTGCACCACCACACCCAGCAAAAAGCTACTTTTCTTTTAGATACTCAATATAGATAAATTCTTTTAAAATAGAAAAACCATTGTATTTTAAGTTTGAAAACTCAGGTGTTAGAATTTTCATGTGATTAGAAATGTAGCTGCTTTTACATTCTAATAGCAGATACCTGATCATATCAGAGACAAATTTGTCCTCAGAGAGATGTAGAAAGGTAAACGTGGTTTCAGTTAAGGTCAATAGAAACAGACAACACTGTTCAGTACCACTGAGTTTTCATAATATAAATTTGGCCTCATACTCTTAACCCAGAGTGATTTCTTCCTCCTTTTCATTAGTTACACTAAAAATGGCAAGCACCTTTTGAAAGAAGTCTTGGGTAGACAATAACCAATAAAATGTAGGTTTCATGTGTGGAGTGTTCAAATAGCTAATATGTGAATAAAATTTTTGCATTGAAGCATTTTCCTATATTGACAATAGGAAAAAATTAAATAGATTACATATACTTGGGCCTGTGTATTTGGACGCTTCGTTCTCAGTTTTTGCCAAGTACTTTACATCTAAGCTGAACATTTCACAAATGTGGATGTGAGGTAGAAAAACAGCTATTTTATTTTCTGTTTTATATATAATGGATGTTTTTAAAACTATTGATAATTTTTTTCCTTAGTATTAACACTTATTCAACAGTACAAGCAAATATTTGGGATTTCTTTCTAGTAAAACATATACATGGTACACATATTCATTCAGTCATTTTGAAAGGCTGCCCCTATTGGATAAATAAAGAAAATGTTTTAATGATGGGATACACAGTAGTCTTGCAGTTTTTGATGGAGCGGAGGGAGGGGGGTCTCAAAAGGTTTCAATTATGTGCTTTATTCAAATGATACAAATTTCCTCTTACATTCATCTTTTCACCCTTTAGTTCCTAGAATTTTTATACTCCTGGGAGAGTATGCAAAAGTGTTTTAGAAAAAGAAAAAAACAAAAACAAAGAGTGTCTTCTGTTCTCCCTTGACTTCTTATCAAAATCTTTACAAAATTCCTTCTCCAAAGATGTCCAGAAACAACATACTTCATCCGCCATGTTTCTTATGCCCTCCACCTTCTTCCTCCCTCCGTATCTACAGAGCTCATTCTCTCTTGGTCTTTTTTCTCACCTCTTTCTGCCTTTTTTCCTTTTTGTCTCCCTTCTTTTGCAGACTCTTCACTGTTTAACTTTAAATTGATTAGAATGCATTAATTTTTAAATAGGTGTCACATATCCTTAACTGAGCACTAAAAGGTTGAGAAGGCTTCATGGTGTAGAGTCTGATCCAAAACTAAGTGAGAAGAATTTTAAAAACAAGGGCTGCCCTTCATTAGCCCTCCTGCTATCTCCTGACAGGCTCCGTGCCCCTACGTGGCCATGCCAGGCCAGGGCAAGCCCCACTGCCATGCACCATTTACCCTCTGTCAGCGGCTTCAGTCAGAGCCAGGCGATACCGTACATGCGAGTCTGTCATGCGTCAGCCTCAATTAAGCTCACATTGCTGTGCTTAGGAAACCCAACAGCCTCCTGTTAACCATTTTTTTGTTGTTTCTTTTTTTTTTTTTTTTTTTCTTCTTCTTCCATTTTTCTCATTCAGCTCTCTCTAGAAACCCATGTTTCATTTGGTGAAAGTATGTGTATGGTATTTTAACTTTTTACAAAGAGAAATGGGTTTCAAAGGAAGGAACTCATTTAGGTTCCAGTACGTTGACTCTACTCATGGAAATGTACTCAAATATGCCCAAATGTGTTAACACCTGAGTGTGTTATTTAAAGCAGGGAATTATGGGCATCCCTGGCTGACATTTTGTACCTGTGCCAAGTTTGGTCCTGAGTCTTACAAAGCAGTTTGCCATTAGGTCTTTTAAGAGGTGAGGAACAGCAACTGTCCAGCTTGATCAAATGTTGAAGTGCTTCTCTTCTTTCTTCAGTCTGTCATTGACTCATGCCCTTGGCATCTAAGGTGGTGGTTTTCTTTTTTTGAAAGGAGAATGGGGGGCGGGAGGGAACGGTAGACAGCACCAGTTTATATTTGGTTCACTATTTTGTGGTTTACCATAAGTTTATGGGAAAAACAAAAAGACCACCCGTGGCTTCCTTAGCTTGTTGGCCAAGTTAGTCTCTTATGAGCAATTAGCTTTTAAAGGGAATTCTCAAAAAAAATTCAGCAAGAAGTTTTTTGAGAAATTTTTTTCTTTATTCTGATAACTAATGAACACTCAAAAAAGCCCCTGTGTACTTGAATGGATAGATCTATATGGAGACAACTGAGCATATTAAAGGGTTTATGGAGACTTCATGGACTTGGTCATTTTGTGAAGTTTGGCCAACCCAAGAGGCTGATGTCGGTTGTTGGTCACAAGGCACAGTGTGAGAGAAATCACAACACTGTAAACACTGTGAAGTTTGTGGCAGGAGACAAGGTTCTCAGCAGAAAGCAAGGTCAGTTTCACAGATGAGAGTGGAGACAAAAAGTATGTGGTATATTTTTGCTTTTTTCCTGAGCACACCACCAGCATGGGTAAGTAGCTTTTAAATAGCATCATATTGATGATTGATCCATGGAAACGGATGGAGTATACAGATAATAGAATTCATATTTCCAGAATATGGGGCCAAAGGATCATTGTTGAATTTATTAATTGAAAAACTTAAAAATCCATAATTATCCAAAGTTCATATTGGCAATAGGTTAAGGATTTCCAATAAGATGGTGTGGCAGTCCACAATATTGGCTTTCTGGAAGATGTATATTAGTATTAATGTGAAGTTATTGAACGTCCTGAGTGAAAACTATTTGCAAGAACCAACTGTCATAGTAGTTTAGCAGGGGCAGGTTTTGCCTGAAATACAGCAGATTCAAGAGATTTCCATTTGGAGAATGCATGGCAGCAGAGAAGCTATGTAAATTATATTTAGGAATATTTCTTTTGTACCTCAGGTCCTGATGGACATCATAGAGGGAATCTTCAGTTTAGTTTTTCCTAGCAGCCACATTCTTCTTAATTGGATGAGTCACACATCAGTGACTTTTTGGATTCATCAATTTAGCAAATGTTTGAGAGCCCCTACTAAGTGGCAGATGCTTGTTAGGTCCAAGTGAGTGAGTGGTAAACAAACAGACTTCCCTACCCCTTCAGGGACTTTAAAGCCTAATGGTGGAAATAACCACTAAAATGTATCATTTTAAACCATTAAATGGATTGACTAAAGTCAAGAAGGATGTTTGTTGAAGTGTGTAACAGGGATCTTAATCCTAAACTGAGGGCCAGTAAAACATTCCCAAATAGGTGATATTCGATAGGTGATCTGTGATGTGTAGGACTGTAGTAGGCAAAGCAGGTAGGGAATGCCGGGCGATGAGAAGAGTCCACTCAGAAAGAGCAACATCCAAAAGCCCTGGGGCAGGGGAGAGCATAGCACACCAAGGAACTAGAGGACAGTGTGCCTGGAGCCGGCGTAAGGTAGAATTGGCAGTGTGCACCCAGAGGTAGAGAGGGAGCCATCTTAGCTATCTCTGGGTTTGTTCTTTATCTTAAGGGCAGATATTATCCATCTGAAAAGGAGAGGATTAGGCATCAAGTTCTCAATCTAGGAGGCTATTCAAAATTAGTAATATTTTTCATTGTTTCAGTCACCTGACTTCAGCAGGTAGAGGCCAGGGATGTGAAATGTCTTTGAGCACTGGGGACAGCTCCATGGGACAAGGGGTTGTCCAGCTCAAAACACCAGCAGTGCCTCCAGAGGAAGCACAGTACTAAATAATCAGCTGAATGACTTTCCAGCCTAACAGTCTGTTATTCTGTAAATAAAAATAAAATGTAGACTCTAGAAAACAGTGAAGTTAATGACAGTGGTTCAATATTGTTTCATATGGAAATCTTAGAACTTTCATACCAAAACAGATGAATGCTACATTAGTTGAGATGGAAGAGGTGTCTCCATCTAGATATAACTGGAAATTAGATGAGTTAAAACATTGTTTGGTGCATTAGAGACTTCAAGAAAAGAAGGGAAATCTCCAGGAGGAATAAAGAGGGAACCAGTGAGCTAAAGCCAGACTAGAAAGCCGTGAGCTAGAAATGCACACGGAAGCCTGAGTTCTCTGGGGACCAAGTGCAACCCCAAGTCTGCAGTTGAGAATCGAAGGTACAGGAGGAGTGCACACCCACTTGCTTTTGTGCCTCTGCGTGTCGAGCGCACACACACACACATAATGGGACAGCTAAATTTGAAACTTCTATTTAGCCAGTACACATGAAGAGGGTAAAAATAGTCTTGGGTAAATCATACCTACTGAGTTCCAGCAAAAGTAAGCAAATGCTTTTCTGGAGGAAAGTCTCCCTAAATTAGGTTCTCTGGATTCCCACAGATTAAACTGAACAATTATAAAAATTTACCAAACATTACACAGAAAAAATTACCATAAATGAGAAATCCACTCCAACAGCAAACAACACATTTTTATTTCCCAAGGTTTTCAGATGTTGAAATTATCAAATATACATGTGTGCGTGCATATATATATATATATATATATATATATATATATATATATAATATACGCACAAAATAAGAAAGAAATTTGGAAATGATGAAGCAATAGTTGACTATTAAAATGACCATATAGAATTTTTTGAAATTAAAGTCTGGATGAATGGGTTTGTAAGCAAATTAGAGAAAGCTGAAAAGACAATTTGTGAATTGGAAAATCAATTATACAGGATTCAGCACAAAGAGAAAATTAGATTGAGAACATAAGAGACATGTTGAGACATGGAGAAAAATTGAGAAGACCAAAAGAATCAATTTGGGTTCCCAGAAGGTAAAATTTAGAGGAGCAATATTTTAAAAAAATACCAACCTAGAATTGTCTTCTCAGCAAACTGTCAATAGCAAGAGCAAAGCAACATTTTTAGAGAAACACAAACTGAGATTACCATCCATAGATTTTCACCAAAGAAACTTTTCTAAAGTACTTCAGAAAGGAGGGAAATGACTTCAAAAGGAAGCTGTTAAAATGAAAAGTGGACAAGTTACTAAATCTAAATGAAATCTTGAGTATTTTGAGATTTACACTTATAATTTAGATTAAAAATAATAATAGGAGTCAGGGTGTAGCTCAGTGGTAGAGGGTTTGCCTTATGATAGGCCTTGGGTTTGATCCCCCAGTACCGCAAAAATTAATAAATGAAATGATAACAGTAACGAAGCTGAGTGAAGAGGTTGTTTGAAATAGAAGAACTGTTCGTGCTCTTTGCCCTTATTATTAGAAGTCAGGGGAGTGATCAGAGTTGAGATGTTCTAAGCACCGTGTAATTTTCAGGAAAGGAATAAAGAGACATTAACTTTAAACTTTGTTTCATATGCATGGTAAAATTTTAAGTGTAATCATTAAAAGAATAAAATGAAATTGGATTCCAAAAATTACTTGTATTTCTATGTAACACTCAAAAAAATTGAAACAAAGTATAAAGGACACCACATATAACTGTAGAAGTTACCTGGGAGTGAACATAATAAAGAGATGTACAAGATCTGGGGCTGGGGTTGTAGCTTAATGGCAGAGCACTCGCCTACCACATGTAAGGTACTGGGTTTGATTCTCAGCACCACATAAAAATAGAGATATTGTTCCATCTACACCCAATATATATACATATATATCTTTTTTTTTAAAAGAGGTACAAGATCTAACTTTTCTACCTTGCAGCTGTGATCACGATCAAGTTATTTGTCTGAATCTCAGTGTCTTATCTATAATATGGCAATAATAGTGGTGCTTACTTTGTCGTGTGGTGAAGATCAAGTGAGAAGCAACATTTAGCAGGGTGCCCTACCATCACCGTCATCATCACCAAGCTGAAAGCCACAAGAGAAGCAATGGCCCAGAGCTCACCATCTCAGGGCCATAGTGATGATGACCACAGTCGGCAGATAGTTATCATAAGCTTAGTAAGTCGTAAATAACAAAAGGCGACATCACCAATGATAAGAAAGGGAAAATTGGGGGTCCAGAGAAAGGAGGGTTGTCCTCAGACAAGCCTTTGTGAAGTAGATGGTTTTTGAGGCCAGCCCTGAAACACTGGTAAAGGAGAAATGAGGGTGCTGTGATTTGGGAGGGCACGGGGACAACAGCATGCTCTGTGTACATTCTTGAGTCCACCTTAGCTGAATATTCCAGAAGAACAGCAGGGAGCCAAGGAAGCATGAGGGGTGAATGGAGGTGTCCTTCCACTTGGCTGACTGAGAGGAGGTGAGGGGGAAGGATGGGTTACAGGAAAGGCACTGAGATGTCACCGGTGAGCTTGTTCTGCACAGCCCATTGTGACCGTGAGCCAAGTATTAATTAGCTGTCAGATAAGAAAATATTCGGAAGGATCTCTAAGGAAAGGTAAATCCAGCCTCTGGAATGGTGCCTGGCACATTAGTAAACACAGTTTGGTTTTCGGGTTTTTTTGTTTTTGGTTTTGGTTTTTTTTTTTTTAAATAATTAATGCATACAGTGCAGTGGATTCTGAAAAATTGTCTTACTGGTAATGTTGTGTCAAACTAAACAGGTTTTTTTTCCAACTGACTCATGATTGAAGGAGAAGTACATGCGTGGTCTGAGCCAACCCATTGCATCTGGAATGAAATAGTTCTTTAGGGAGATGCAGTGGAAAGGGTGCTTATTGGGACCAAGTATGTGGAAAGAGGAGAGACTTGATAATGATGACAGTCTCTAGCCCGAGTCTGTGTGCGTAAGCACATGCAGCTGGGGGTGGGAGGCCTTTCCTGTGATGGAGAAAATGCGGGCCCCTGTGCTCAAGGATCTCAAGTCGCATTTAGAAGCTGTACCGACTTTGCAACAGCTCTTGTTTGAACTCCTCGCTGCCTCCACCTGGGAGGCCCCCAAGCTCCAGGGCTGGCCTGTTGCTTCTTTAATGTCATTCCTGCAGAATATACAGACTATGTGTGTTTCTTATTTCCAAACCATACCTAATTTTTACAGAGCTTTTCACTTTAATGTTTGGCCCAGATGCACATAATCATCATTCTGCTCATGACTAGACACAGCTGGGGGAAGAATGCCTGCTAGATGAGACTTTAATGAACTTCCTTCCTTGCGAGTAGGGCTTGGGATAAAATGTACATGGATCTGTCTACCTTTTTTCCTGACAGTGGAACTGATTTGTTTGCCAACTAGTGAGTAGCAGAATGGATCCTGTGGGTGGATGGAAGTTAGAGGTGAAAGAGGAGGGGACCCCACCTGGGGAAGGACATAAGTGAACAGATTCTGGAACAGAGAATACAGCTGTCCAGGTGCCTGGGAAGGTCTTGACCCCTTGGGTAGTATTTTGATTTTTGAAACTGTTCAGCAACAATCTGGAAGTGTTCCCAGGACCTTTAAAACTCTCCACTAAAGTAATTCTGGCAACAGCCTGAAAATCTTTGTGATAGGTAGAAGCACACTATGTTTTTAGGCCTGGTAAATAACTTCATGTAATACTAACAGTGCATGTTGTTCCTTTCACTTAATTATTATTGGACTTTAATAGAATATGCATCTCATTATTGGACTATAGTCTCTGGCTCTTTGCAGTATTTCCATTACTGATCATTGAAGCTATTTGATTCCTAAGAGTATTTTATTCCTCATTTACAGTGGGAGAAACCATGGAGATCTAAAGAGGAAAGACACAGTCTTTGCTCTCGAGGGTTTTGTTTGGTGGAGACCTTGATAAAAGAAGAGCAGTGTGGGAGGCTTGCTTGCTAGGCTGACAGTTACAGCAAAAGTACAAACTACTTACTGACTATGGAGAGGGAAAAAATGGGGTCCATTGAGGAACACTGGGAAGATTTCTGGTTGGGGTCAAGTTTTACAGGGGTTTATGTATGTGTGTGTGCATGCATACTTGCATGTTCTGTGACACTGGGGATCAAATTCACAGGCACTCTACCACTGAACCACACCCCCAGCCCTTTTTTAAGATAGGGTCTCATTGAGTTGCCCAGACTGGCTGTGAATTTGTGATCCTCCGGCCTCAGCCTCCCAGGTTGCTGGGATTACAGGTGTGCGCCACAGCACTTAGCTGAGGGTCAGTTTTGAACTGGGAATTTTAAGCCAGGGACAAGGGATAGGAGAATTCAGAGATGCTTGAAAAAAGTGAGGCTCTGGGAACATGAAATCCCTTGGAAGTAGGGCCAGGGGAGCAGATGAGCAGTGCGTGCCATGGGCTGGGGCCAACAGCAGAAGCCTGGACTGTGGGCCAGGACTTATGCTATGTAAGGCACTGTGGGTTTCTCTGTTTTATGGACAGAGACTTCAGATGCCCTATTGGTTGCTATTTATTGTTCAAAGATGAATTTTGTTGTTTTTATTGAGAAATGGCCTTTTCTCTGCTGTCTTGTTTTGGTAATTTTCAGTGACTGTCGTCTGTTTTGATATTTACCAGTAAGTCTAAGTAGACAGACCACACAAGGACTCATCACACTGTTCCCCAAAGTGTGTTTCCCTGCAGAAGGTGTTCCACCAAAAGAGGGCTTCCTGGTCACATGTCCCTGTCTTGGACAATCAGATTATGCATTACCATAGAAATGGTTCTGAGAAGAAAAGTCCTTTTTAACTATCTAACAAAGACTTACTCAAATGTGTTTGGTCACAGATTCTGTTCATCTTATTAACACCTCACAAAACAAGTTTGGGAAAATGTTGGATTAGGGTACACTTCCTAAATAGTTTTTACTTATGTTTCTCATAGTTCCCATAACATCTCAATGAGACAGTCATTATTGTCCATTTTTCAAATGAGACCTGAAATAACTGCCAAGTTTACAGACCAAGAAGAAAGCCAAAATTTGTACCCAGATTGTACTGACCTGAAAACACTCCCATCCCATTATACCACCTATTACTTTCATGGATGCCATTTCACTGAGCATCTCTGTATTGTATGTGGCTCCAGGTCTGTTCCAGGAGCCTTTTTTATGTGTGTCTGCCTTGCTGTTCTAGTCATGGCCTGCAGCCCTAAACCCTTGATTTCCATTGTTCAACACCTTTCATGGTCTGTGCCATTCCATGTGGAACTGACCACTCCAAGTGCCTGGTATTATGCATTAGGTTTTTTTTTTTTTTTTTCCCCTTTTTTGCACACTTGTCTCCATTCTCCAGGCTACATGCTCCTTAAATACAGGGTACATTTTGTAGGTGTGGTATCTAACACATTTCTCAGCCCACTGTGTCTCTCGGTACTGCTTTGCTGAATAAGAGCATTGCTTACAAGTGGGAATGGAGACAGAGACCTGGGCACTTTTTCTGACTCTGGTCCTGCTGGTGCTGCTGGGTCACCTTGCTAAGAAACACAAAGGTGATATTTTCTGTATGCGGGTAGTTAATTCACTGGTAGGGTAACAGAGTTGTCCCATCAAAATGTAAGTACAGAAGTGTACCACAAAATGCAGAAAACCAGTCGATATATTTAAAAGCCAAACTGGAAACTGGGCTCTGTGCTTCTGAAAGAAACTTCAGAGTTCAGTTTCTATAGGTTTTGACCGTGACTGGCACAAGGCTCGCTGTACAACAGGCTCTGGGCTCCAGCTTCCTCTGCCTTCTACTTCTGCAGTTTTTAGCTTTGGCTTTGGAAAATCTTAATGCAGACCAACAGTGCTATTTTTATGTATGAAATTTTATATTTATAGAATAAATAGTGCCTTAAAAAAGGGGTAATGAAAGCAGGTAGAAGAGTCAGAACTATAAATAGTCACGTATTTCTTTATAATGTGACTAAGGGAAAATCAGAAAATAAGTGCAGACTGGCCATGTTCTAAAAGGAAATAGGATTTGAAAGATAAAACAATCAATTCCTATCATTTAGATTTTTTACCTCAGTTTGTTCTTGTAATTTCTCTGTTCTTTTAAGAGTTTGGTGGAGCATACCTCTTTCAAATATCTTGAAATTTTTTGTTAAATAGCTGTAGTTTTTAATGCTGGTTCAAAAATTTGAACTAAAAAATCCAAAGCACAAGTTAAGAGGCAGATTAGCCAAAAGTTTAAGCTGCGTAAGTAAGAATAGGCTCTAACTTAAGTTTTCAAAATTCCAATTATGGGTGTTCAAGTGCCTTTGGACAAGCTGGGTTTGTTATTTCTGGAGTTAATAAGCAATTTCACAATGTACTATATATCACTTTTAAAGACATGATAAATTGCCCCTAATGGTATTGTGTGTATAAACTAGAGCTCTTTCTGCTGTGTGTATAATTCTCAGGATTGGGTGGTACACCTGAAAAGGCTTGGATTTTAATGGGGCCTTTTTAGCACTTTTGCACCTCGTATGCTCAGGATTATGCTTGATTGATGACTTTAAATGTGCTGGCATGAGAGATATGTAGATCTTAATGCTCTTAAACCATTTGTTTTCCAATCTCTGTAAAAGGCCCCTCTGTTTTGGGGTAACACTTTATCCTTCTTAAGTAAACAGAAATAGGTTTCTGGGATTTTACTCTTTAGCATTGTAAATCCAACAGGAAAGAGACAAGCTAGAGGCTTTTAAGAGAAGGCTAAAAACACCGTGTTCCCATTTTATTAGAGTAGCCCGAAAAAATCAGGGTGTGTGTATAGATATGTTTTTCTTTCTTCTAAACAATATTAAAATAACTCTCTTTTTTGGCCAGAACACTGAATCTTCTCTTTCCTCTGGGCTGCTCGATACCTCGCCATTATTCTCAGCCTGCTGGCTGAGAAGTCTCTTTGGATCCTGTCATTGTCTTAAACAGCTACAGGGCTGGCTCCTGTGTGACCAGGGGGATGTTTTCCCCAACAGTCTGAGAACAAGAGATCAGGGCTATAAATGTATCCTACTTCCCAAAAGGCACTGGGACTTCCTTCTCAAGCCTGGGGGTGCTTTATAATCCATTCCTGTAGGATTCCTCTGACCTGGACAGAGCCTTCAGTGCTTCAGAGGAGCTGAGGGTTCCCAGCTTCTGCTTCCCCATCCAGGCACTATTTGGGGGAAAGGGGGCAAACAGCTTCTGCTGAAAGAACGGACTGTTTCAAGATTTTAAGATCAGATGGTAAATAGTTTACGTGGGGAGGAGTGTGCCATGCTGGTCAGTGGCAGCCTTGACTGCCAAGCAGTGAAACCCATCGCAGCAGATCTACCTGCACGGGCCTGGGGCTCGGCTCCCAGTTGTCCATCATCTTTTGAGAAAAGAGACCAGCATGGTTCTGACAAATACATTTTCACTTCCGTCTGAGATCTGAACTTAGGGGCTCGAGAGTTGAAAGACTAGTGCATTTACCCATATTTATAATATGTTGCTAATTAGCAGTCACTGTCCTGTGATCTTGTTCTTTGTCGTCCTCTTGAGGCGACATTTCTTTCATTTCTTTCCTCTCCATCATCAGACACACTAAATGGAATATGGATTATTCTGGCAGCAAGGCAGTTTGAGCCCCCTGATTAGTCTAGAATGAAATGTGAAGGGAAAAATGTTTGAAATGAGCCATTGTGTCTCCTCATTCTCAAGGTGTTATTTTGCAATCTTTGTGAGTGGTGATATATTTACTGGTGATTCATTTTACCTAGAGACTTCTAGGATTCCTGGGAGGGTTTTTTGTTTTTGTTTTTTTAATGCTTTCTCACTTTTTACGTTTTTTTTTTTTTTTTAATAGTCCTTATTAGGAAAAATGCTTGTAGGTGAAATGTGAGTATAATAGCAGAAAAGATAAAAGTTCCAGACACAATCTTAGAGTAACTAAAATAACTGAGAGTCTCGAAGCCTTTTATCCCCAGTTTGCTGCTGTTGTTTTAAGTCTGTGAGTCAGCAGTATCTGATACTTTCTCTGCCTAGTAATCCCAAAATTATTTTTTCACTTTAACTCTTGAAATTGTTCATTATAATGAGTATTTTATTATAAAATAAGGACTAAATACATGCTAGACTTGGGTATAACTTTCATGACAACACTTGGGTGTGTGTGTGTGTGTGTGTGTGTGTGTGTGTGTGTGTGTGTGTGTGTGTAAAAAAGACTTTTGAAAGCACAGCAGCCACCATTATATATGGAAACACCATGTCACAAATACCATGTGTCATACAAAGGAAAAGCTCATGTGGGTCTGTATTGGAAAAATAGATTGATAGAACCAGAAAAGACCTTCAAGCCAGCTCCAGCTAACTTACAAAGGAGAAAACTGAGGCCTGGGGCAGCAAATCAGATGATGGTCAAAGGGAACTGAAACTAAGGTTTTTGACTGGTGGCCCACCGTCTTAAAGTCTACCAGGGATGTACTCTGACCTTTGTTTTCAGATACTGTGCATATAAACTGACAAAGGCATAATGGAATAATTTTATTAAGTGTAACAGTATTTAAAAATTCACATAAATGGGACCGCAAAGCCTGCATCCTAGCTCTTCACTTCCAAGGTATTGTGTTCTACTCAGACTGTTAGGGCGTTTAACCACTTACAAATTAATTGCAAATGCAGCTAGCTGAAATCTTCATCCACTAATAGCCAATTAATTAAACTTATCTAATGTTTATCATGCATAATTGCCTGGCAGATAATTGGTCCTCATTAAATATATGTTGTCTTCTCTGTCTCAGTTCTATCCAGCCAGTTTCTCAAATGGTGAACTTTGAATCACCTTGGGTGATTTTTTTTTTTTTTTTTTTTTTTCTGGGGGGTGGTGCAAATTTCTGCTACCCAAGTCCTCTTTGGAATCTCTGGGGATTCTATTTATTTAGCTGGGCAGATACTTTCTTCACACTAAAGTTTAAGAACTACTGCCTAAAGTAATGATAATGAAATTATTTTAAGCATGTTCAGTTGGTCAGTTCAATTAAGAACATGGAAATACTGAAAGATCATCTATCACCAGACATATTTTTAGAGTAACTATATAGATTCAACAAACCCCATTCCTTATATGACAGTTGGGTTTTTTTGTTTGTTTGATTGTTTAATTTTTAATTCAAACATAATTCATTCTTATTGAAAATTATTTGAATTATAGAGACATATATAAAATAAAAAGTAGAGGGGCCTTCTGCTTTCCCTCTCGGCTTCCATCTCTCCCGCTCCTGCTGCCTAACTACAGCTACTATTTAATAGTTGGTGTGTATGCTTTGGGATTTTCCCCTATGTTTTTATATAGTTTATGTAAGTACATATTTATATGAGAGTGTGTTCAGACATAAACACATTTGTGTCTGTAGACATGTTTATTTTTTTTTACTTAATCATTCATTCAGCAAGTATTTGTGCATCTTCATGTACTAGGACCTGCTACTGAGAAAACAACAGTGACCAAACAGATGACATCCCTGTTCCCATAGAACCTATGTTTGAACAGTGAGACAATAAAGCAATAAAAATGGAGTATAGAATGTGGTACTGGTACATACTATACAGAGACATAAAGTTGTATAAAAAGAGACCAGGGGGTTTTCCTTTAGATGTGGTGGTTTGGGTGAGATACTGAGATGTTGTCTAGGCTGTGAGCCCTGTGTATATCCTGGAGGAGAGGAAGCCATGTTCTTCCTAGAACATGTATATAAACCATGCTTTTTTCTTTTAAGAAAACAAAATTTTATTTTGCATACTGTCCTGTGCCTTGCTTTTCCCATTCAACTATGATTTATGTACACACCTCCATTGTCTGTATATATGCATCCCAATTATGTTTTAAGTGACTGCTTAGTGTTTCATATTGTCTATGCCATAATACAACCATTCACATAGTATTAGACATTTTTTCTTCATGTTTTATATTTATAAATACTGCATTAAAATTCTACAAATCATAATCTTGATGTTTATTATAGGATTAATATTATAGTTCAGTTACAAAGTGGGATTATTTTAAATATCAATAAAATACCGAGTCACTTTTCAAAAATAAAGGAAAAACCTCAAGATGCCAAAGTGTGCAGCATTAATTTTACATGCAGATAGAGGTGAGGTGTACTTAATCATTTTTAATTTTAAATTGGGCCATCAAAGAATTCTAAACCAAGTCTTCATCATAAAAGATCATATTTTGGTGTTTTTTATCTTTTAAAAAGTTATTCAGTCAACCACTTAAGCACTGGTTCTCATTCATAGCATCGTGGCCAGTTTAGGTTCATTTATTTTTATGATGTCTGTTCTCTTAGTATTGGATCATGCATTTGATTTTTCATGTTGCTTGCCTTTATGTCATTCTTTATCAAAAAGTATTTGATCCAATCTGTATTTTTTTCTTTCAAATGTTAAGATCTTCTTATTTAAACTTTTTTTTTTTTTCCTTAGCTATAAAATGCAGATAAACACATATCACACAGAGAAAACCATTATTGACTTTTTGGGGTGTTACCTTTTAGTTGATTTTTTTTAGTGTACACATTTGTAGCACATGTAGAACTTGGTCATTTCGGAGTTTTGTTATGGGCTACCCTGTCCTACTGACCCTCTTTGCTACACCTAACTTCCTCATCATGTCCGGAAAGCTCTCATTAACCCTCTCATAACACCTTCACTTGCTTGTAGCCCTCTGTATGTGAACAAGTCAGCAGACTGTCCCCACTTGGCCGATTGAGGTGACATGTTCCTTGAAGACTGCCCAGTGAATGCATCTGGGGTGACAAGTGACATCCCTGCAAACCCCGGAGCTGGATACTGGCCGAGTGGTTGTCATCCACTCCTCCAGACTGTACCTGCTTTGGGACAGCTCATCCATTCTAGATGAGTAGCATTTGAACCCAGAATTCACATCCCTCCTTAGGGAAAGGTGCCAGAAAGTTCTCTTATCTTACTGCTGGTTATTATCAGGCCCCTCAGGGAACTTTGAATTTTCACAGAGAACAAGATTTTCCTCCCACACTGTTTCTCATGTCCCTTCTTTGTTCCCATTCCCTACTTTACCACCACAGAGCTCCTGGGAGAATTGTTGGCTTTTAAGTGGAAGCTTATCTGTGTTTTTCCCTTCTTGGAATCAAGAGGAAACAGAATCTTTGAAAGTCAAACCTTCTTTCCAGTTAGTCTTCCCGAGGAAAGGGTTTCTTGTCTTTAGGAATGGGTACTTATTTAATGCAGGAATTGTTATTCAAAAATGAGGCTCTGCAGCAATTTAGAATTAAAAGTTTTGACTTGCCCTCAGTTTTCAGGAATGGCTGAAGCAACATTATGTTAAGTTTGCAGAGTTTCAAGTGACTGCAGTCAGCAGTTTTGCATATATATATATATATATATATATATTTTTTTTTTTTTTTTTTTTTTTTACTGGAAAACTCACTAGTTTGGGGGTTAAGATGCAGATAACTCCCATGTGATGCCATCCACATATGTGCCACATCTCCCAAACATGCCATATATAATTCATAAGTCCTTCTGTGTGGTACAGTACACAGTTATGTGACTACGATGTTTTCAGATGAAAATGATTTTTTCGATATTTTTTCCAAAATACTGTTTTATACTATTAAAACCGAGAATAGAGGTGAGAAGGACCATAGTATATTAAAGAAACACATTAATTGTGCCTAAAGGTGTTTGTTTTTTCTTTAAATGCCCACTTAGTTCCTAATTGATCAAAAGATGAAGGTTCCAGAGAGTCTTTTTTCTGACAGACTTGATTATGGAGGAGTTCCCTTCTAGAGAACTTGTTATTTCATAAACACATGCATATGCATAATATATTCTGCCCAACACTCCCACTTTCTGATCTGCACAGTACAACAGAGCATCCCATGGAGTCACAGAACAAAGAAAATTTTTACTCTGAAATTCTTTCCTTGAGCTGAATATGTCTTCAGCTTCAGAGAGAAAATCCCTAGCCTGGATTGGGCCGCCTCTCCAACCCTAGGAAGGGAATTTTAGGTACCACTAGTGCACTCTAGGAAAATAGTACATTTGTAGTTACTAGCTTGGATTTATTTACTAGTGTGGAAGTGTGGAATCAAGTTTCATTCTAGACATCTTACCTGTATCACTATGCAATTAATTTCTACTTAATGTTTCACATGAGGAATTTGAAGCTGAGAGAATTTTAATTACTTCTATAATTGTTTAGCTCTTAAGTGGTGGAGTCAGGATTCGAACCTGAGTTCACCTGACTCCGGTGCACTGACATGTGTTCAGCAGAAAATAATAGTTGTTCGGCAGAACAAATCTGTAGTAGCTAACGGATAAAAAGCCACTCTACCCCATTCAAGAGAAGTGAATCATCTTTTTGAGCCCACAATCAGTCCTCACAAAGTTCTGTTCATTGTTGATTTATGGCATGCACTTCCTTACACAATACCAGAAAATGAGAAGTAATAAAATGATATTCGTAACAACAATGTGAGAAAGCATAGGGAAAGAAAATACTACTGTGCTCGCTCTCATGTTGGGGAACTCAGATTGCTAAAGCATAGTACAGAGAAAAGAATGTTAATTTTTAAAAACCTTAATTATTTTTCATAATGTAAAATTCACATCACATAAAATTAATCATCCGAAAGTGTACAAACCAATGCTATTTAGAACTTTTACAGTGTTGTGTAATGTGACCGCTATCTAGTCCCAAAACATTCTCATCATCCGAAAAGGAAAATCTGTGGCCCTTCAGCATAGCCCCACCTTTACTCCTGCCACCTAACCCCTGGCAATCACAGTCTTCTTTTTGCCTCTATGGATTTCTCTCTTCTGGATATTTCATATAAGTGGATCATCCACTTTGAGGTCTTCTGCGCCTGCCTTGTTTCACCTAGCATGTTTTCAAGGTTCAGCCACATGGTAGCAAGCATCAGAACTCAACTACTTTTTGTGCCAGGGGTGGTGGCACATTTTATAATCCCAGCCATCTGGTAGATTGAGGCAGAAGGATCCCAAGTTCAAGGCCAGCCTCAGCAACCTACTGATACCCTGTCTCAAAATAAAGGACTGGGGATGTAACAGCTGTAAAGTGCCTCTGGCTACCTTATCTATAAATGTGAGGATTGTATGCTTTATGGAAGGCAAATTCTGCAGGAAGCTCTGGAACAAAAGACCTTTCTGCTCAAGTTAAGTGTGGAGAACCTTGCTTGCTGTCTCCCTCGTGGAGATTCATGCTCCTTACCCAGTATTTGCCAATTTGTCACCAGAACACCCCTTTATTTTCATCTATTTTTAAAAATATTTTTAGTTGTAAATGGACACAATACCTTTTATTTAATTATTTATTTTAGGTGATGGCGAGGATCAGACCCAGTGCCTCACACATGCTGAACAAGCATTCCACCGCTGAGCCACAACCCCAGCCCTATTTTTTTTTTTTTTTTAACATCATGTGATATGGTTCAGCATTCTAAGACACTGTAATCTATGAATCACTTACTGATGGAATCCCACCATGGATAACTTTGCCAGCCAAGTCCATGTTGATTTTTCTCTAGGTTAGTGGCTCTCAGTTGGGGTGTTATTTTTCCCTAGGAGAAGTGTTGAACCTTTATTGGGCATTTTGGTTATTACTTTGGTAAGTCAAGGATAATAGACATTCTGCAGTATATTGGACAGTCTTTTACTACACAGTCCCTGGTCCTACACAAACTCTCAAATGCCCTGCTGGTCATTTTATTTAGGTGAACATGCTGTTTATACTTATGTGAGCCTTGGTTTCCTTTTGAACACCAAGTATTTTTTTTTTCTTGAACTGTAAATACTTATTGATTTTAATTATTTATTTGTGTTTTATGAGATGATTATGACTTGGAAAAGATCAGGTAAAGATATTCGCATTTTTGTTTGATAGTTGAAATATCAGAAGTCTGTGGGAATATTTGACTAATAAAAATTGTAGGTAACATGGATTCAATGTCTTTTTTTTTAACAGACTGCATTTTGACTCATTGTACACAAATGGGGTACACCATTCCGTTTCTGTGGTTGTGCACCATGTAGGTTCACACCATTTGTATAATCATACTGTACATAGGGTAATGATGACTGTCTCATTCCACCATCTTCCCCCTCTCATTTCCCTCTACATAATCTAAAGTTCCCCCATTCTTCTCTGACCCCACCCCCACCCCCTTTGTATATCATCATCCACTTGTCAGGGAAAGCATTCAGCCTTTGGTTTTTGGGGATTGGCTTATTTCACTTCATATGATATTCTCCAATTCCAAGGAACTGGACAGACACTTTACAGAAGAAGATATACAGGCAATTAATAAATATATGAAAAAGTGTTCAACATCTCTAGTAATTAGAGAAATGCAAATTAAAACAACTCTTAAGATTTTATCTTACTTTAATTAGAATGGCTATTATCAAGAATACAAACAATAATAGTTGTTGGCGTGAGTGTGGGGAAAAAGGCACACTTTTACTTTTCCCTGATGGAGTTGCAAATTGGTGCAGCCACTCTGGAAAGCAGTGTGGAGATTCCTCAGAAAACTTGGAATGGATCCACCTTTTGACCCAGTTATCCCATGCTTAGGTTTATACCCAAAGGACTTAAAATTAGCATACTACAGTGACACAGCCACATCAATGTTTATAGCAGTTCAATTCACAATAGCTAGACTGTGGAACCAACCTAGACGCCCTTTAACAGATGAATGGATAAAGAAACTGTGATATATATACACAATGGAATATTATTCAGCCATAAAGAAAAATAATATTATGGCATTTGCAGATAAACGGATGGAATTGGAGAATAACACCAAGTATTTTTGGCATGGTTTTAATGAATTCTGATTTTTTTCAAGTATGTGATAATTGTGCAAAATCAGGGTATGTCTTTGGAGTTTTTTGTTTGTGTTGTTGTTGTTGTTTTCCTGCCCTATACTAGGGATGGAACCCAGAGTTGCTCTATCACTAAGCCATATCCCTAGCCCTTTTTATTTTTTAATTTGAGACAGAATTTCACTATGTTGCCCAGACTGGCCTTGAATTTGCCATCCTCCTGCCTCAGCCTCCCAAATAACTGGGATTACAGGTATGTGCCATCATGCCCATATCTTAAAAGAGTTGTTTACTCTTACAAGATAGGCAGGGTTATGCTGCAGTGACGTTAACCCACAAATCCTGACAATTTAACACTAAGAATGATTTTGTTTGTTTGTTTATGTTAAAAATCCACCCTAGCATTGGCAGGGGACTCTGTTCAGTTACTCCAGGATCTGGACTGATAAAGGCTGCACCATGGGGGTTGTTGGCAGCCACCTCAACCAGGGGTAGACTGCATTTGTTCTTCAATGCTTTCACCCCCAAAATGAGGCACTTCATTTTTGACAACAACCCAGTGGCTAAAACTAACTAGTCCAGGGTTCTGCTTGTGAGGGAGCTGGGTAGGGAAGAGGAACAGATGAAAATTCAGCAAGTACAATGTTCATGATAATGCTGTTTGCAGCATTCCAGTTATTATTTTGATGCTCAGGTATTGATTTGCATGTTGATTTTATAAATACACACCTACTTAGGGGTGTCTATTGGTATAGCAGTGCCTGCACATTTACATTTAGAAAGATATTTATTATAAATTATGTATTTTCTTTATATTACAGTTAAGGCATTATATTACATTTTTTAAAATCCTATGTGTTCGTAGATTTGAATTTATTTCAACACAGCCAAGGAACACTGAGAAATACCTGTAATGTAAAAGGGTCTAACAGGGATGAAAGCTACTTTCTAGGTCTTCAGCATCATCCAGAACATATAGTACATACTGGATTCTATGACTTACAGAGAAATAGAAGAGGACCATCTCACTCTTACTGAGCACTCCCTATGTGCTAGGCACTATGCTAACTAAGCCTTATTCATTCATTCTGCTTTAAGCCTCACCAGAAACCCATGAGGAAGCCTCTGAATTTTCCATTGTATGCATAAGTACTGCCTTACTCATTTAAGCATGTTGGAAAAGCTATAGTTCCCGTTTCTGCCCACCCTCCGCCACAAGTGAGTGCGAAGAGGACCCCATACTACCTGCCAAGAAAGAATAATTATTACTCAGACGTCAAGAGACAGCAGGCAAAACACAAGGGTTGGGACCAAAAGAACACTTAGGGAGCCGGAAAGGCAGTCAAGGAGGGGCTGGGGAAAGGGACATCGCCCCCAATGGGAGATCTCCATCCTCTTCTGTTGAAAATAGTAACACAAGGTTGGCCACTTAAAAATTTCTGTTGGGTCTTCACTTTTGTTTCTCAGTCTTTCCCCCGTCAGTCTTTATTGCTTGAGAAAATGCTTCAGTGGCTTATGTTTTTGGAATTGACTTTGTGGAGTAGTGAAGTTTTCCTTGCCTGTGGCAAGACCACATCGGTTCAAGGCTAAGAAACTAGACTGGACCTACAGAGACCCTCTGGGTGACGCATCTCTTTTGAGAACCTGATTGTCCATTTTTGGGCTGGCGTTCCAGCAGCAGTGTGCGTTGCCCTGCAGGCACCCCCTCGCACGGTGTCCACCGCACTCTGCTGTGCTGCTTAATTCTCGCTCCGGATTGTGCCTCGAGTTTTAAGTCACTTGATAATACAGATGGTTTTTACTCCGAAGTTTATCACTATCATACCAGTCCCTGCCAAACTCCTTATACACACACACAAGCACACACACGCATGCATACAACTACACAGAGGTCTCATGTTTTCTTTTTTCAAATCTAAGTGTGATCTGGCCTTTGTGAAGAGTCTGCCACTTTTTTAGATTTATGTCTCTGTGACCAGGTAGCTTGGCAAGCTGTTTGTCTTCATCACTCAACGTCTCCATTAGACAAGCTATTTAAAAACCCTCTGTGTAATTATCTGTTTTGACTCTCACTCTTCCACATTCTTTTCTTTATTATAAACTTTCTTATGACTTTTTTATATCCCTGCCATGTTTGAAAAGGCGTTTAAGCCTTCTTATGCTGTTTTGTCTGCTTTTCATTAAGTTTGCCATCAACTCCAATCCCTGCCACGGCCTCCCTCACAGTCTGACTGCTTTTTTATGCAGGGTGCAGTGAACCTTAAATGGAGTGGTCAAGATTTGCTCTGTCTTCCTTACCATTTAAAACAGGCAGAGAAGCATCGAGCCTTGGAGAAGCCGAGTCTCTGAGTCTCCTAAGGACACTTGCCAAGTTCTTACTGCCTTACTGCTGGCTAAAATGTGAAGTTTAGAAGGCTGGAGCTGGAGTGCCTTCATTCCTAATGTGAGCTGAGCCAAGCCAGTCAATTTGGGGGAATAAACAAGGACAGTTCCTGCTTTCAGGCAGCTTTTGCTCTTATGCACCTAAATCCTGCTGAAACAGGATGGAGTGCTTAGCAATCTGAGGAGAAAGAGATCCTTCTGCCAGAGGCAAATTCAGAATGCACGGCAGGCATGGCATTTTATGAACCATGAGCAATGAGCAGGAGTGTAAGGAGTGGAGATCGTTAGAGACATTCAGACTGAACCACGTGAGAAAGTCTCAGGTGGCCAAGTGCAACCTGACTAAGAGTTATGTTCTCAGCCAGGCCTGGCTTTTCCTCCAGGGAACACTTAGTACTTGTCTGAAGATGTTTTTGGTTGTGACACTTGGGGCAGAGAAGCTGCTCCTGGCATCTTGCTGGTAGAGCCCAGGAGTGCTGCAGATCATCCTTGGATGCATAAAGCAGACCCTCTCATGTAGCAGAGCATTATCTAGCCCAGAACATCACTGAGCACCATGTCGAGAAACCCTGGGCTGTGGCTTAAAAGACGTGCCAGAGAATTAGGAGAGAAGCCTGAAGGAGTACATAGATATAAATTCTGGAAGGCTCTGAGGGCTAGCTTCAAGCTTGGATTTTTCTTGGGAAGTATGGCCAGAGCGGTATTGTGGGAAGAGTTTAAGAAGGCTGAGTGATCAAGATGTATTGATGATTGTAGACAAGACAGGAGACTAGTTAGGAGGTTTTTGCCCAAGTCTAAGAATTTTCAAGGAAGGGATTAAAACAAATATGAGAGCTGTTTAAAGGAGGATTTGAGAAGAACTGATGACTATTTCAAAATGAGAAACAACAAAAAAAGGAAGATCCAAAACAAATTGATTTGTTTCAGTCCCAAGAGACCCCTGTTGGTTTGCCTGCTCTTAATTGATGAGAAGTGACACATATGACTTTTTTTTAATACCTACTGAACTTAAGGGAGAGACCACCAAAGTGAAATATCAAGCATATAATAGGAAAGAGGGAATAAAACCTGGGATAGGTTAACAGAGTAAGCATAAGAACAGAGATAATATTTAAAAACCATGATAGTGCCAGGTGTGGTGACACACACCTGTAATCCCAGCAACTTGGGAGGCTGAGGCAGGAAGATCAAAAGTTCAAGGCCAGCCTCAGCAACTTAGTGAAGCCCTGAGCAACTTAGTGAGACTCTGTCTCAAGATGAAAATAAAAAGGGCTAGAGATGTAGCTCAGTGGTAAAGTGCCTGTGGGATCAGTCCCCAGGGTAAAAACTAAAAATAAAGAAACTAAACTAAAACAAAACAAAACAAAAAACCACCCATGACAGTGAGTGAGGATCTCAAAGTGAACTGGAAGAGGTGGGGAGGAAATGCTAGTTAAGAGCACGAGTGCGGCGAGACGAGGAGGTGGCACCTGCAGGGGGAGAGCCCTAAAGGGCAAAGCGTTCTGACCACGGTGGTTCTCCGCACAGATTCGTCAATGGAAGAGCTGTCGAAGGTGAGGCCAGGCCTTGCTCACTGCAGACGTCGCCTCAGGATGATAAGGCCTTATGCAGGGACTATTTTATTATTAATAATTGAAAAATATAATTTCATTGCCAAACAGTATATTGACACTTTATTTTTCTTAATTCTTTTATTATTTACAGACTACATTTTGATTCATTGTACACAAATGGGGCACACCATTTCGTTCCCATGGTTGCACACAATGTAGATTCACACCATCTGTGTAATCATATATGTACATAGGGTAATGATGTCAGTCTCATTCCACCATCTTTCATACCCCACTCCCTCTCATTTCCTTCTACATAATCTAAAGTTCCTCCATTCTTCTCTCACCTCCAACCCTCCACCCCCATTATATATCATCATCCACTTATCAGGGAAAACATTCAGGCTTTGGTTTTTGGAATTGTCTTATTTCACTTAGCATGATATTCTCCAGTTCCATCCCATTTATCTGCAAATGCCATAATATTATTATTCTTTATGGCTGAATAATATTCCATTATGTATATATACCACAGTTTCTTTATCCATTCATCAATTGAAGGGCATCTAGGTTTGTTCCACAATCTAGCTATTGTGAATTGAGCTGCTATAAACATGGATGTGGCTCCATTGCTGTCGTATGCTGTAGGGACATTTTGTAGACCAACAGTCATGAGCTGACCAAGTCATGTATTGGATTTTTTTTAATATCAGCAATTTATGTAAGGGCACAATTGCAATTAATATTACTTAATATTATCATTTGTACCTATTGTCATTGCTCACTAATTTTTTTCTGCTGTGGAGCAACATGTTAGGGGTGAGGGCAGCCCCTCATTTCAAATAGTTTTCTAACTGCATAGGTGGTAGAGACCATGTCTTTGGTTCTTTGGTGTATTGCCAGGGTATAATTAGTGTAAACTAAATACTGGAGACCAGTTCTTTTCTCCCAAAGTAAAGGAAAAACAAGCAACCATTACAAAGCAAAATAAACTAACCAACAGAAAACAAGCTCACTCAGATTTACTGTCCTAGATATGGAATTTGGGGGGGGGGGGGGGGGGGTCATAAGCCAGAAGAAACTTTTCAAATTTCTTGTCAACGGGGAGGCTGGTCCTGGAGGCTCCTGAAGGCCTCTGTCCACTCACTCCATCTCAGGATAGCCTTAACAAATATGTTTAATTTAACTTAAAAAATGACCTGCCTTTTTTGAACAGCAAATGTTTAAGCCTAACTTTTATTTGGTTGTGTTTTCTTTTTTCTAAAAGCAAAACAATTTGGGGCTCACCAGATTTCAGAGATGCTTTCTGTTCTGAAATACTATTTTCTTTTATGATGCCCATTCTCCCCCATCGGGGGTGCCAGCGTCTCGGGCTGCACTGCCTGGAGACCCAGCTCTTCTTCCGGTCTCCAGAGCATTGGTGTTTTCAGGTCTTCTCTTAAGGCCTCCTTGCCGCGAATCAGCAGGAAATCATCATTAGGACTGCTGTGTCAAGTCTCTTTCCTTTTTCAGTATTTAACTCTCCTGAAATAATGAAATTAAAAAGGAAGGTAAAATTATAAATACATAATTGCACCTCTAATTCCTTGTCGTACATTATATATTACATTAATGTAGATAATATCGTTAGCCTAAAAGACCTAGGTAAATAAACTGAAACCTGAATCTGAGGATTAAGGAGTAAAAAGATAACACTAGAAAATTTCCTTGCATACAGTTGCTTTTTGAGCCCTGTAAAAATGGTTTACTTGGCACACAGTGCCTTGGAATTAATCAGATATGCAAGCATGTTTCGGGGGGAATCCCTTATAGTCTCTACATATGTGAATCAAAGATGGGATTTGTTTGAATTACCCTATAGCCTCCATTGTTAAAATCAGAATTAAGGTCTTTGTTTGGTGAAGCATTAGGAGCAATCCTTGAGATTGCGAGAAGGTCTGGTGCTGGCAGAGAGTTCTCAGTGCATTATGCTGTTTACCTAAGGGTTTTATTCAAGGAGCTCTCTGAACAGCTGGGCTGATTATTGAAAATGCCTCATAGTAACTTCTAGCCTAGGCTGATCGATTTCGGTGCAAAGCTTTACATGGGAGGGAGCTATTTAAACATTGAGAGCCCCGGGGATAAAAGAGAATGAAAAAATAATGCTGGACAAATATGCTGAAATGTTCAAAAGAAGAGAGAAGTATCTTGTCTGGTACAGGGGGAAAATTCCTAAACAAACAAACTGGAAAATGTGTAACTTTATCTTATAATGACATCCCAAAATTTTAGTTCATTTGTCTTATAGCAACACCATAAATATTTAACAGTTTTGTCTTTTAATAGCATCCCAAGTGCTGAACAGGAAGAGGAAAGACTAATTGAAAGTGCTAAAGAACAATGTTATTTTCATTATTTTGAAATGGAGCTTTTTATATAAAATCCCTTAAAATTTCTAGAAATAGAGAAATATTTAACTTTATTATAAAGTCCATTGAGCTCCTCTATTTTAAACCTTTTTCTTTCTCAGGATCATTGGAAAAAATCATAGCACCAATGTACTTTAACAGTCAAATGTAGGCAGAAAATTCCCATTTCTTTAATATTTTCTACTACAGTGGTCTAACAGAGATATTAACATCTCCTTTCAGCTTAGTCTTAGTAAAATAGGTTGGTTTTCTTTTCTTTCTTTTTTTTTTCATTTCTGTTTTTAAACACTTTAATAAAATAAAAACAATACTAGGTCGATAGATGTTTGCATCCTAAAAACATGACATTGAAGCAAAAATATCAGCATTTAAAAACCTATTTGTTTCTACAAAATGGGAGAACAGAGACATCCCCCATAAAGGGAGGGGAGAACTCTGAATTTATCAAAGTGGAAACCTGTTTGAGAAACCCTCCATCTTGTTACCTCCAGGATTTCCTACTTTTACTGTGCACATGAACAACAGACAGAAAGTTCAGAAACACAAAGGCAATCAATATGAAAACTGTGAAAGTCTCTTAATTAATCAACTCACACAAACTCTCCAAGTAAGAAGATTTTACAAGCATTTCAATTAAGGCTTTCCCTTTTTATTACCAAATTTCATTGGCAATGTAAAATGAGTAATCAAAGTTGACATGATTATAAAAAGCAAAATATTATTTAAATACTGAGCTTTTAGACTTATAGGGGCCTTTGATTTTCTGATGTTTATTCTTTTGATGAATCACATAGACAATTACTAATTGGATAGTTATTCTGTAACAGTGATGTTTTCAAAATCTCAAAATGGGTAGGTCTTTGAACATGTTTGTATTACCCTCCTCACGTTAGCATCATCGTTTTAGCAAACTCAGACCTAGAAGCTTCTCACAACTGAATTGTTAATGAAATTTAACAACAGTTCATATGCAGAGAACTGCCTTATGCATTGAAATATTTAAGAACTGACATTCTGTAACTTTTTGACATTTAAGACCCCCAGAACAGCCTGGAAAAATAACCAATTTCGTTTCTGAAGACCTGACAACAATTCCGCTTACCTGTGAATTAATATTGGAATATAAGAAGCTTATCGACATTGAAAACATTTGTATGGAATATAGAGAATTTTAGTAAAACACAAAGGCCAATGTAGTATTAACAATTTTTTTAATCTTTTTTAAATTGTTTGTTCTATTTAGTTATACATCACAACAGAATGCATTTTGATTCATTGTACACAAATGGAGTACAACTTGTCATTTCCCTTGCTGTACCTGATGTAGAGTCACACCATTCCTGTGATCATATATGTACATGGGGTAATGATGTCAGTCATTCCACCATCTTTCCCACCACCTGCCTCCTCCTCTCCCCTTAACAGAATGTTTTTGCCATTAAGATAAATGTTTATTCAAAATCTTCATTGACTTTCAGGTCCTGTACCTGAAAAGCATAAGCATATATGGCTTATGCTGGTTTTCTGCTTTGAAAATAAAAATAGCAGTAGGCAAAATATTTCATTACTCTATGACTCACTTATAACAGTAGAAAAGTAATTTAACTCCTTTGTACAGCTTCTCTTCACCAGGCAATTAGGAATGATCATTGCTTCCCACCTTCTGTTGGGGACTTTGAAGAGTAATGATCCACGGCCATTTGGAGTTAAAATTAAAAGATGAAATTATTTTTCTTTACCCAAGGAATTAAGTTGATAGAATATGAGAATATCTTCTAAATAATTTTTAAATGTTCATTTTAAAATTCAGCACATTAAAATCTATTTTGTGTCCATATTACAAAAATATTACAGAGATGCTGGAGATGTTGTATTAGGATGCCTTTAAACAGCAATATCTATCAATGGCATTAAAATATTATCTGCCTATGAAGCGTAAAGTCTTACTATTTTAGGAACAAAACATGGAGGTTAAAATAAAAGGGGGAGAAACTGCCCAATTTATCAGAAACCATAGCATTCAGCCTTTGAATCCAACCAAAGTCCTATCTTGCCCATAGCTTCCCCCTTCCTCCTCCTCTGCCTTCTACTTCTAATGGAAACTGTGTGGACCAGCTCATTTGGGGATCAGACTGTGCAGAGCCTGCAGGTGAGTAAGGAGGAGCTCATCACTTCAAGAAAAACAAATAGCAGCAACAACAACCGCAATAACAAAATCAGCTTCTGTAGATAAATTTTTAAGTGGGTCAGGTTGTCCCACTTTGTAAGTGATTTGTTCGCCTTTATTAGTCCCTGAAATGATATAGACATGTACTCTGTTAGGGGTTCCAGTGTTGATTCCCAATAGAAAAATATAGCAAAAGCATTTTAATACTGGCCTATCGTTTGGCAACTATTGAATTAGGCAGGTGTTGTTTTATTTAAAGAGAATCAGTATTCTTTTGTGTATGAGAGAGTAGTAGCCCTGAGGGTAGTCTGAATGCAAAATACAGGGCTCAGTCCAGAAACAGATCTTGGTGTCATTGATTGTCTGGGCTCCAGAAAGATGTTGACAAACACTGATTTAGCATCCTAATTACTCAAGATGAAGGAATAAGTTGCCATTTCTAGCAACAGTGAAATCAGGCATTTTCTGGTTGGCTGTTTTTATGTAACTTCAAAAGTACAGTAAATATTGCTCTGTTGTCTTGTGACTATTACAGAAAAAGCAATCGTTTTTTTTTTTTTTTTCAAGGTGATCATCCTAAAGGGGGGTTGGGAGGGCTGTGTGGGGGGAGATGGCAGAAGTCACGGATTCTCTCCAGTTGGAAAAACAGTATCTGAGCGGGCTTGTTGAGCTGTCAGTTGGGCACTTCAGGCTTTCTCTCTGATCATGCACTTCGAAAGCCTTTGCAACTCTCCTTCCAGTCCTCCTGCAGGCTCCTGTGATCCCACATGTCCCACTTTACCTCCCTACTACCCCATTCCGCCAACATGCCAAGCTTGCTGTTGATAAGAGAAAAAACAGAATAACCACTTTCCTTATTTTGTCCAATGCAGAAAGGTTGAGGACCCCCACCAGGGCTGAAAACTAGGGGATTTGAGGGACCGCAGAGCCATAGCTAAGGACCAGGTGATGATGTGCCTGATGATATGGGCTCTGGAGGGGAGCTGGCCTTATCAAGGAGTAGAGTAGCAGTGCAGGTGGTGTGGACAGTCCTGCGCAGAAATTCCCAGCAGCATTGGGCGAGGTCCTCAGCCTCACCACCAAAGCCCACATACAGATTGTCACTCTGAAAGGTCTTCTCTATCCATCTTCTGCAGTACCCCCGCCCCTCCAGATTTTTCACTTTTCCCCTTCACTGATTGCACATTCTCAGTGAGACCACTAGATCAGCCCCACTCCCAGATGATTTTCATTCTGCCCAAAGCGCTTACTTTTACAAACCCCATTTGGCCTTGCGTTAATCCATTGTGTAGATCACATGAGTGTTCGGTCTGCAGTCCACCTCGCGCACTTGCACACACAGGCAACGAAAAGGGGAAGTGACTAGCCTCCGCCCATGACCTTCAGGACAGGGGTGCCGCTGAGCATAAATTGGTAGGACAATATTAATGTAGAAAGATTCTCAAATAACCAAAACCGTCTTTGAGCACCAAGTTAACATGTATTGCATGTAAAACGTAATAAATGCAGTATTCATAAACTTATATGTGCCTTGTGACTTTTGTGTCAGCAGGGTTCTGTAGGCCTCTATTTATGTCAAATAGACTTCAAATATTCCAGAATGTAGACTGCATCTGGCCTCATTTTTGAAGTGTCCCTCTAGGAACATTTCTAAAATAGTAGATTGTTCCAATTTTTTTTCCTAATGAGGAAAATCCATGTGTTCTGTGATTATTAATAATAATGGCTTCAGATAAATTATTGACTGGTTGCAATGGAAGGCACTTCCCAGCAGCTGAGGAGCTCCTTGCAAACTGTCCAGGTTGTGCTTCCCTGACATCCCTCCCAGCAGAGTTGCTTAAGGGCCAGCAAGGAGAAGGTGGGACAAATGTGAAAAATTCATGGCTCAGGATTACAGTAACATTTAATAAAAATTTTAAAAGGAGTTGACAATTCTTATGTTTTTTAATTTATGAAATCTGGAACTTTTAACACTAAACCTTGAGAATTCGACATAGCAGCACATACATGCACCCTCACAGATACACTAGCATGTGTGTATGTGTATGTGCACCAAATGACTGCCATCTATGAGGCTTCATGTTTAGGGAGATTAATAAGACATTTCCTGCTTTGGAGGAGCTGTTACAGTCTAATGGGGAAGGCACACGTGAGCCCTGTCAGTCACTCTTTCGTAGACAGACATGGTGTACACGGTACAAGGCACTCTGCTAGGCTGTGGGCATAGAAGGAAGAAGAAAACACCAGGCTGGGGAGGTGCACCACAACCGTGATACACACAATGAACAGATCTGAGTCCAAAGAAGAGAAAAACATTGCCATCAGAGCTGACCATGAAAGGCTTCCAGTGGTAATAACACTGGAACTGCATTTAAATGCGTTTTCCCTTCACATGATTCTCTGAGCATGATTCCTATTTCAATTGTATTAAATTTTGAAACATGTAAGTTGGTGATCATTTATGATTTTTGAATGTCTTGTGATTTTGTAAGTAAATCTTTAAAATTCCAGTTCTACTGAAAATAATCCAAGACCATTTACCATGACTTAAAGTATTCATAAAGCAAGGTGATTATTACTCTTGAGACCATCGTACAAAGCCCTGAAGTGTGTTAGACATAAGCCAGAAACCTCTCTCCTTTGTTATATCTTATGAGTCTGTTAGGTTAAAAAAAAAAATGTCTGTCTTTTTTGCTGTTCTTGTTCTATGTTCGATAACTTGAAAAATAGAATGTTATGTACCACAGTCTAAAAGAAGGATTATTGAGAAATTCTCTTTCTGTATTACATATGCTACCAAAGACTTAGAAAATCCAGAGGAAAATAGACAAAAATGCTTTGCTTATTAGTGCACACACCTCCATTTTCCAAAAGTTGCATAACTAACTGAATTAGGATAAAGCTGTAAACATTGCATCACTGTTGACATTGAACATTGCATAGCGAGAAAGAAAAGGATATATGTATTTTTTCCATTTGCTATTTCAATAGTCTAAGTCGCAGTGGCAAATGAAAATACAATTGAATCTCAAGTGAATGGCCAGAAACACCGTATATTTTATGAAATATGGCAGCATAATGAATAGGAGGTAAAAAAAAAAATGTCCTGGCTTTCAAGTCCTGATGGTTGTGATGTGATTGAATCATAGTGCATTCTGTTTGATGTCTCAGCTTTGCTATTCAGATGCACTGCAAAGTGTGTGCATCATCCTCTCTGCAAAAGTGCACCTGGCAACCCAGCACGGATGGAGTTTGTTTTTCCTGCACCTGCAAGGAACATATATATTCAGAGTAGAATTTAAGTCAGGGTATTTTAATTCTCCTAATCGTGATAGTTTCCCCACACAGGGAAAACTGTAAGCAGGTACAAAAGAAACTGCATAGGATTTGAAGGAATTTGACAATTTTGTTGTAGCTCCTAGCCTGGCAGGTGGTAATAATGCCTATGCCAGCACTGTCAAAATATGAAAATTAAAGTGACGATGGGTTTTAATGAAATCCATTTGACAAATATAATTAAGGTGTTTTAATATGAAGTCCTGTAATAAAGACTACCGGTGGACTCCCTGAGGTCCTGACTAATTGTGTAGATTGCTTTTAAGCTTTGAATAGTTTTATTGGATAATGAACTGTTAAGAAGTGTTAGATCTTTCTTAAGCAGAATTTGGTTTGAAAAAGAAGAGGAGAGACAGGCCTGAGGTGTGGCATTTTAAACATAATTAGAGGAGAGATTTAAGTTAACATCTTTGATCTTGCTGTCAGTTTTTGATTAGAGCTGTAAATGCTTTAATCAAGTGTAGTGTAGTCATTACATTTCTAACTGTTTTTTAAACTGCGAAATTACTGAGACATTGACATCAATTTTAACACATTCTGAAAATTTGCAGCAGAATTGGGTTTCTCTACCAACTGTTTGCACTAGAATATCAGATTATACTGATTTACCAACCTTCAACACAATGACAAAATTATACCGTGGTGAGGAATAGTTTTGCTTCCATCACAGTTAGACATGGCCACAAAGCAGAATAATGACTTGATATTTGTTGTGCTTTCTAGGAATGAGTTGGCAGCACTCCTACCAACCTGTTCTCTTAAAATGTATAGATGAGGAAGTAACCTCAAACAATTCAATCAAATGCATTCTGTAATAAGTGTTTTTAACTTCCACTTTTCAAAGAACCATTGTTTGTCTGACAGCCCATATGATCCTCTGATGTCATGTTTGGTATTATATTCCCATCCTGGTGCATAGTAAGCATTCAGTAAATATTGGTTGAGTGAATGAGGAATCAGTTTACCGTGGCTGAGTGCATACCTTGCTTGAATTCTTTTCCCAGAATTCAGTGAGATCATAAATAACTGAACTGTGGGAGCAAAGCACATTTATCTTCCCCTCTGCCACCTGTCTTAACCCAGTTACTCATTATAGGATATGAATGGGTATATATTTGGTATTTCTGACTGGTTTCAGATAGCATCACTAAAATGTTATGTAGAATTCTTCTTGGTAGAGATCAGCCTTCCTGGCGTTTCAACCTCTGCTGCAGAAGTGCTGGGGCTATTTTAAGGAGCCATGCCCCAGGGCCATTCATTGACTAATAAGAAGGTGTCACACTAATTACATGGTGTTGAACTACCTGCTTGTGTATTGTATGATACATAGGATATAAAATGAGGAGTTAGGAAGTCTGGAATCTTATCCAAGCTCTTCCTGACATGCCACTTAGAAAAATCACTTTTCTCCATATGACCTAATCCAAGTGGAATAAAGAACTTCTGAATCCCTCCCAATTCTAGAATTCTACTGATACGTCCCTAACTTTCTAAATAAGTCTCTCTACCACCTTCACCCTTTTAGACTTCCTTGCTTTTCATGTTATCCCCTTTTACTTTTGTTTACATTTCTACTTTTTATCAACTGGTATTTCCCCCATCATCCATCCAGGAAGTGTTTATTATATTATACACCAGGCAGTATGTGGAAAAGAAACAACACCAAGTAGCAAAAATATATTGCATTTTTTTTTTTTTCGGTTATCTGATGCCAATGTATTGCCAGGGATGGGGAATGGGTAGACAGGAGAGGATTGTTACCTTCCTGTCATCCACTTTGACTTATGTGTCACTTGATAAATGTATGTTTGTAAGTGGGGAGTAGCTGGATCAGATGCATTTCAACATTGTTACTAGTAAATTTTACTAGAAATATAAACCTTCTTGTAAATTATTCAACTATCCTTCTATTGTTTTGTTTATCGTATACCATTAGTTTCAGGGCAGTACTATGTTCATTATGAAGCCAAAGTAAAGAAGAAGAAGAAAACAAAAGGGGGGAAAAAAAAAAAACTAGGAAGCATTGTTTCCAAAGGTCCTTACTTTCTTTGTCTTGTAAGATTTGAAAAGAAAGGAGGGGCACACGATAGTGTTATCAGCTACAGGTTGTCAATGGACACTCGGGTTTTAAATTATGCCAAAAGATGTCAACATCATAGTGAAGCAGATCAACATGAGTGTGGATGCAGAAAGCTTGGGTGGGAGTCAGGAAATGTGCCTTCTTAAGTGGCCAGCAAAGATGACGAGACATTTTATGAAAAGGACCGTGTTACCGTGTTACTACGTTAGCTGATCCAACGGTGACATATTTCCATGTGCGCTGGGAGGTATTTCCTGCTTTTTTCTACTGGTGGTGGTTTTCATGTCACTCTATCCCACTTGAATCTGAGCTGCTAGATGTTGTGACACACTTTACTCTTCATTATATCCTCATAGCTCCTCCACATGGCTCTCAAACATGATTTTATTGACTTAAATTCTATTCCTACCTGTGACCTAAATTTTGCTTCCACAGGCAGATTACTTAACCTTATGGGAAGGTTCATTCTCCTTGGGATCTCTGGGGGGTGGTGGTGGGGGGAATAGATAAAAAATCCATGGAATTATTTCTTGAAAGTGACTTCAAAACTTTTCTTTTACTTCCATGGATATATTATACACTGCTGAACTCTCTAAGCCACCCCCAAAATAAAATAAAGATTTTTCCATCAGGACCACGGCAATGCTCACTCTCAGAATAATTGGTCAGTGCTTTGAGATCGTGATGAAAGACCTGTAGGTAGAGTAGGGAGGGATTGTGCAGGCGTGATCTCCTCCGAATCCATAGATACAATCAGAGTCCGTCTGCTTATAAAATCATCAACACACCATTTCCCATCACACGGGGTGTTCTTTTGAAGTCTCTCATACCAAGCTCCGACCTCATTTCTCAAGATGTATCCACATTTTCTAAATGGGAAATTTTGGCAAAAGGAAGACAACCCCAACATGCAAAAATTTTTTGAATGTCGCCTTCCATTTATCACTTCAGGACATCCATAAGGTAAAATATGATATACATACCATATAGCATTAGCTGGCATTTCATTAAAGTTGTCAAGACTAAAACTGGGCTTCCCCTCATCATATGTAGATTTGTTTATCATTGGTGCACAATGTATAAGGTCTCACATAGAAATTTTTTGTTGTCAAATAATTACGTGTTGTCTTTGCATTGATTTTAAAGGGAATATTGAGATTACACATCAGTTACATGTTTGGGTTATTTGGTAGCTTCTTATGAAAAAGCTAAAAGGATTTTCCTCCTCCATTGGAATTGGGACACAAGAATAAAAATTTAAGAAATGAAAATCATCTTGAACGATACTCATTTTCATTCCATCTTGCTCTCACTAAGGAATGAAAGTTAATGGTTTGTGCCAAAGTCTACCTCCATGAAACTAGGAGAATTTCTGAAACTTGTCAGAAGACACTATTTATTATATTCAATGGCAGTCCTCGGACATGGTGTGCTTCTTTGTTACTGATAGCTTCATTGTCAGATTTCTGAGAACAGTTCTGGTACCACTAGACTCTGAAATGAGTATCAACATTATAAATATATTAAATCATCTTTAGGGCACTGAAGCCCATGAAAATATAGCTCACAGTTCAGAAAGAGATACATTTTCCTACATTTCCTAAAAATGCAAAAAGAATTTTTAATGCATTTTGTCTTCTTTCCCATTTTTTAAACATTTGTTGTTATTGTTTTTGGTAGGGGCCTTAAACATTCTATGTACTCAGCAGCCTTTGTTGTTATTATTTCAGTAGTGTGAGGCTTCAACTTTGCAACAGTTTTTTTTTTTTTTTTTAAATGTGACATTTTGCTTTCAAACATAAGTTCAGTAGGAGATAAAAATTTCAAAATAGGTGACTTAATTAACAATTCCTGGGCCTGGGTGGAATGTGTAGTGAGTGACTTTGAGTTTGTCAGTTGTTATAAGGCATACCTACTACATAATTTGTTTAATCATCTATTAAGACTTTGAGGTTTCTGGTTTTATTTGCTGTGTATGTCAAACATTTTATTTTTATTTAGCTAGTTGAGTTTTTGTTTTTTTGTGTTCTTTTTGGCTTTTTTTTTTTTTTTTTTTTTTCTTAAGGCTTCAGTCACTTTTCCTGAACCCGAAGAGGAGAATGGGATTTGCCAGTGATAAATGGGGAAGTTGACTAGCTAACTAATAAAGATTTGTCTTAATCAAGTATGATTTGTCAGAACAGGAGCGCACTGGGGTCAGGGCGCGCGCAATGAATTATACAGCATTCACAGGAGGAAAGGACCCGGCAAGAGACCTCATAAATATGCTGCCATTACCCACTGCTAATTCGTATTCAAAGAGTGCTCTGCACAGCCGGTTTCTAGGTTGCTGAGCTGTTCACCAGCTTCCTGAGCTTTCTGTTTGTGAGAAAAAAGAAGTTTCTTTCTATTTTGTTATCTTCTGGGTCCTCAAACTGTATCAGTCCTGCAAACTGAATTGGTATCAATAATTTGAAGTGTGGCTTATTATATTATATCACATGCAATATTAATTTAATGCCTACTATGGGCTCTGCAACATGCCGGACACAATGGGGAACATACAGGTACATAAGATACATTCTCTGCTTGAAGAGGTTTCAGATGATTTCTTATGCTCTCTTTAAGTGTTGTCTCCATAAATTCAAAATGGCCACAATAGGACAAACCATCTGCCTTTACACTGAAATGTCCTCCCTGTAAGGAATTCTCAGATTAAATTACCTCTTGCTGTTTACTGAAGTTTGACTTACATTAAATACATAGAAGACATTTTCTTGTGTTTCTGCTAGGCCTCACTTTCTGACTTATGAGTCATATTTTTCTCATTTGTTTATATGACTCATTGCTTTGATAAGTTAAATAACTTTTTTCCCAGTTTTTATTCCGTAAATTTCTTCTTTGATTTGAAGAGGTTATTGGTTTTCCTCCTCTGGTTGAGCAATGTTAAGTACTACTCCATGGCTGAACCAGCGTTCAAGGCCAGCTGGTCTGCAGTTCTGGGCTGAGCTGGGGTGGTATCCTTGTTGGCTCTAGAAAGTCAGCATGGGGGAGCAATCCTGTCATCAGAGTTTCCTTTACACTTAAATGACCTAGTAGATGGTTTGGGGATGAGATTTTAGTTATGACAAAATAGTTTGTGATATCTTAACATCTTAATTGGACAGAAAAGATACTGGCTTCATCTGGAATAGCCACCCTAGGAGTTGATGAATCTTGTCCCTTTTAGGTGAAACCGATAGTCACTTTAAAATAATAATGATAACTTTAAAAAGCTGAGAACACACTAATTGTGTATCTAGGAGGATGCTATACTTTGGATATTGAATGTCTCCAAAGGCCATTGTGTCACTGAAGAGGTGATGGAAGCTTTAGGAGGCGGAGCCTCGTAGGAGGGCCTTTGGTCACTGGGAGTGTGCCCTGGAAGGGAACCGCGGGGCTGCGTCTTTTCCTCTTTTGCTTCCTGGTCATGAGCTGAGTGCTTTGCTGCATTGTGCACTCCTCACCACTGCTAATGCAGCATCCCCACCGGCAACCTAAGAATGGCGCATCCACCTGATCATGAGCTGAAACCTCCAAAACAATTAGTGAAAATAAGTCTTTTCTCTTTGTAAAGTAATTATCTCAGGCATTTTGTTATTGTGACAGTGAGATGACTAGCAGAGGAAATGAATGGACCTGCACAGCAGATTACCCTCCTACTTCCAAAGATGGATCTTCCAGAAAAGAAAAGGTTGAAACAGAAAGTTAAGGAAGTCCACTTTATTTCATTACTGTTTTATCAAAGGAAAATTTTTAGCCATGGGGCTATTATCTGGTATATTATCTGAAACTTCTCTAGAACATCAGCCTTGGCCAGGAACAGGGAAGCAGCACAGTCCTCTATTGATCTCTTCCCATTTAGAAATTGCCATGACAACTGACAGGATGTTTACAGAGGAATGTTAGCAAGATGTCAAGGATGCTGTAGTGATGGGGTGTCTTTACTTCAGGTGAGAATGAAATACAACTCTGGGAATCTAAGGCAAGGTAAAGGGTCTTGGGATATGGTTGGGTCAGTGCTTAGTTAGAGCGATATCTGAACTTCAGTGTACACAAACCCTCAGTGAGATCAAAGCCTGCCACCCCTGTTGACCATGAAGATATTCACTGGGTGGGGCAGCCAGTGGGGAGTGAAAACAGAGCAGAGCTGCACTCCAGTCCTCAAAAATGACAGTTTCTTGTCATTGAGCAGTTATCACTTGTCTCAGTGAGTATGCAGTTGGTACAGGTCTCAAAACCAAAATGCATAAAATGCTGGACAGGGAATTGGGTGCTCTGAAATTGAAGCTAGAGGGAAGAGGCAGAAAAATAAGCCAACTGTCCTGGGAGGTGGGCGATGCTATGTGAGTCTCTCAGCCTTCGAAAACTCACCTTGCTTCTCTTTTTTCCAAGTAGAAGGAAATTACTTCAAAATTTTTTATTTCATTTGTGCTTGTACTTCTGTCTTTGTAATTGATTTATAACACTTAAGAAGTCATACAGTGTCTAGCTTCCTCTTTTGTTAGTGTTTGTTCAAAACATAACTCCAAATCACTAAGCCAGAATACCCATGATGTTGGTCGTTCGTGGGCTGGTAAGAACTTAGAACACACCAGCGGACAAAACCATCTGCTTAGGGATCAGATTTGGGTTTAGAATACCAGCCAACCTTGGACAGATTACTTAATCTTTCTGCGCCTCAGATTCCTTGTCTTTAAATTGGAGTTAATAATAATTTACTTAATATGTTTGTTGTGAAGATTAAATGCAGAGTCCATTAAGTACTTGGCATAGTGGCTGGCATGAAATGAAGCAATCAATAAATCTTAGCCAAAAAAAAAAAATTTTCCCTGGAGGGAAACATTCATGGCACTATTTTATACACAGCCTGTAAGCAATAAAGTTTTGTTGCATATGTATCGAATGAATTAACTCATTTTTTCATCCTCAAGGGTTTAAACCTGCATACCTTTTTCCCCCACAAAAAGTCCCATCCCAACTTGTTAATACTTTTATGCAGAAGTTTAGTGAAAGACTCAATTTTAGTGGTTCCCTAATAGAGCCTATTCAGATATAATTAAAAATTCTTAGAATTATGCTAATAAGTTCAATATAGAGTGTTGCTGATGAAGTCTAATAAATTCTCTATTGTATTTAGAAACAATAGTAGCTTTGTTTTATTCAGTATTTTAGAAACTCCCAATGTCATAGTGCTTGCTGAGAAAGGCAAACAATAGTAATATTTTTAGGAGTTTTACTAAAAGAAATCTGTAGGTGCATATTTGCTTATGTACCGTCCTTCTAAGGTCATACTGATATTTCAGTTTACAAAGCTGAATAATCATTTAGAGCACTTCACCTGACATTGACCAGCAGTTCCCATCCGATGAGCTAGATTATCAAAATCCATAGTTATTTAGCCTTTTCTTTAATATCATAAGGGTAGCATGAATATTAGGAAATCTTTAGCTCCTTTTTTTAAGGAGGACAATAATTTGGGCTCAGTTGGGATCTCTTACCTCCCAAACATCTCAGGTTTAGAAATAATACTAAGGTCACATCACCTTAAAACTCTCAGAATGTATCATGAAGTTATCCATTCTTTTTTATATTATTTTCTCCATTTGTTCACTATTTTCTTTGTCTTGAGTTTATTAATTTCTACCTCTCAAGGTATCATTTCTGAAATGTAGGACTTCTGTTTTCAAGATTTTCAGGAATAAAAGGTCTCCATCATCCCTGCCCTATGATACAGCATAAACTCTCTTAGATTTTAGTTTTATTCTGGTTTGCATGTGTATGAGAGAGTAAATAAAACTTTATTTACAAAAACAGACTGCTGGTTGGATTTGGTTTCACAGTCTTACGTTGTCAACCCACATAGCAGAACACTAGTTCTCAAAGTCTTGTCCCAGGGAACCAGCAGCTGCAACAGCAGCAGCAGCAGCTGCTGCTACTTGGTAGAAAAGCAACTTCTTGGGTCTCACCCCAGACCTACTGCATTAGAAATGAGGGGGTGGCTCCCTGCAATCTGTGTTTTAACTCTGCGGCCTGCTTTTGTTTGTTGGTTAACTTATGCATCACCTACTCCCACAAAGTCTCAAAGTATCTTTTAACAGAAGATCAGATTGGTCTATCAAGAATAGAAAAAAATTAACCCGCACAAAAGACAGAAGCCAATAAGTAAGAAGAGGGGTATGCGCGTGTCGTGTGTGGGGGCACGCATGGGGGAGGGGTGATGATGGGGAGGTGTTTGAAGAACTCCTAGATAAATGCTTTGTCAATCAAGGTGTAAACTCCCCTGGGAATATCTAGGATTCAGGCCAAAGGAAAATGTGTGTGTGTTGCATAGGTTGCATTGTTCAGTAATTCAAAATGATTTATTCCTTGTACTGTCAAAAAAAAAAAATTTTTTTTAATTGGGAAAGGGAAGAAGTGTGATGGATGCCTTTGGTTAGAAGGAACTAAGAATTGTGATGAACCCTTGAAATCAGCTTGACTGAAATAGTATAGAAACATTCCTTGCTTACAGAGGCGCAGAGTTAGAGGGATAAAGTTCTGTGTCAAAGCCAAATGTGTAGACCTAGATAATGTTGAGGAATGGAGGTCAGTAGTCCATGACAAGGTGCTTAATATGACTTAGGAAAAAATGTGAGAATACATGTCATGGACCCCACTGCTAGGGACTCTATTAGCCAGGCTACAATAAAGTCTATTCAAATTATTCTTAGGCATTCTACCAATTGAGAATCTTTGCAATAGACTGTGATCTTAATTTCAGTCACCTCACTCACACTTTTTAAGCAAATAAATGCAGAAAATTTAAGAATAGGAACACTACCTGAAAATGGAAAAGTGAATAATTGACAAAATTATCAATTATCAGGTTTCTGTTGTCAATTGAAAAAAATGACCCCAGGGCTGTAACTTGAGGATAGCAAATAGGTCTTATCTGCTGTGTGGACTCTGGTCAATTGGAGTTGATTGCCTGGCGCATTTCAAGGAGAGGGATTGTTGCAAGACGTGTTGGGGCTCTGTGATTGATTAGTGGTGTCTGAGAGCTGTTTGGTATTAATAGTGGTGGCATGCGTGGCACATATCTGTTGACCTTGGTGTTGGGGTTAGATAAATGTGTAGAAGCAATGACATTTTGTTGGGAAATTTAAAAAATGGATATTTGTCTCTGAATTTTTTTCCCAAACTTTAATCATTTCTCTTAATTTCTTAAGCCACACTTAATGTCAGTTATACCCTCTTGTCTTCCAACAGATGTCCTGCCCGCTATTTCTTGAATGTTTACCATCCTTTGGGTGCACACTTTATGCC
This sequence comes from Sciurus vulgaris, assembly GCF_902686455.1. Lineage (NCBI taxonomy): Eukaryota > Metazoa > Chordata > Mammalia > Rodentia > Sciuridae > Sciurus > Sciurus vulgaris. The sequence continues at coordinate 17,550,850 of NC_136464.1, read as the reverse complement.
TCTTAGCATTCTAATTCAGTGGCATTAATGTACCAGGACTCCTCTCCGCCTGCACTCATGGTCCTGGGTTTCTTCAGGCTTCACAACTTTGTCCCCATTTGTTCAGTTACCCATGCTTCTCCTCCTATCTTAACCCAGGAATCTGCTTTCTTTCTGCATGCTCAGAAATATCAAGACATTAAGAAATATTCAATGAAACATAATAATATTTACTTTATAAATCATTTTGAGCATTTGTCCAGGCTTTGAGTTGGGGTAAAAATTAGGTCTTTTTTCTAAATATAAAAAGTATAAGAAGAAGGTAAATTTTTCCATATCACTTCTAAATATTTAGTATGAATCGAAAATAGTTCTGTGATCCTCTACCTCACTTCACATACAAAAGTTGAATCAAGATGGATCAAAGACCTTCATGTAAAAACTAAAACTGTAAAACTCTTAGAAGAAAATGTAGGCAAAAATCGTCAAGGCCTGAAAGTAGTGATGGATTCTTAGACATGACACCAAAACTGGAAGCAACAACAGAAAAAATAGATACATTGGACTTTATCAAAGTCACAAACTTTTTGCACATCAGAGAATACTAGCAAAGTGAAATGACAGCCAACAAAATGAGGGAAATATTTACAAATCACATATTTGATGAGTCCAATATCTAGAAGATGTAGACAGAACTCCTCCAACAAAATAACAAAAGCCCCGTTTTTAAAACTGGCAAAGGATTTGAATAGACATTTCTCCAAAGAAGATGTACAAATAGCCAATGATCACATGAAAAGATGTTCAACATCATTAGTCATTAGGGACATGCAAGTCAAAACCACAATGAAATTCCACTTCACACCCACTAGGATGGCTAAAATCAAAACAATGGAAAATAACGTATGCTGCCAAGGATATGGACAGACCAGAGCCTTCATGAGTGCTAATGGCAATGGGAAATGGTGGGGCCACTGAGGAAGTGGTTTTGCAGCTCCTCAAAAAGTTAAAAGAGCTACCACAAGATCCAGGAATCCACTCCTAGACATAGACCCCAAGGAATTGAAAACATATAATTAGATAAATATATGCTTACGAATGTTTATGGTGGCATGAGACAGACATCATTACCCTATGTACATGTATGACTTACACAGATGATATGAATCTACATTGTGCACAACCATAGAAACAAAAAGATGTACTCCATTTGTGTACAGTGAATCAAAATGCAGTCTGTAAAAATAAAAAAATAACTTTAAAATAATAATAATAAAGAATGTTTATGGCAGCATTATTCACAATAGCCAAAAGATAAAAACAACCAAAATATCCAAAATTAGATTGATAAACAAAATGCAGTATATCTATACAATGGAATATCATTCAGCCATAAAAAGGGACGATGCATGCTACAATGTGAATGAACCTTGAAAGCATTAAGCTAAGTAAAAGAAGCCAGACATTAAAGTTCAAATGGATTAAATTTTCTATCTCATCTGATTCATTTATTAAGAACAATAGATTGACTTGCCATTGTGAATAGATTGGAGAAAAGCCCCATGGGACAGGAATAGTACAATTGGCATTCCGGTCTATGTGAGAGTCCACCCCTCATTTTTTAAAAGAAAAAAAATTATATACCAAAGTCATAAGATTCAGATAAAAATTATAGTCCTTCTGGGACTTTTTTTGCTCTTTGTATAATTTCTGAGACACAGAACGTAGTTTTATGCAAGACCCTGAAATCATAGACTATCTGTAGAGGCCTGTAAACCTCACATAGGAACCATGGTGTTCAGGGAATGTGGAACTGCGTCCTGTCCCTCTCTTACGTAAGTTTTTGCAAAGGTCATTCTTGAGCAGTGAAGTTTTAACTGTGTAGTCTTAGGTTGCCTTAGACCCACGATGTGATGAGTTTTGAACAGGGCACTTTTATGATCTGTTTGGGGGTTTTTGTTCTATTTTTTGGTTTTTTTTTTTTTTTTTTTTTTTTTTTTACCATGAAGATCACTGACCAAGGAGTCAGAGACGGTCCGCATCAGTCATTAGCAACAGACTCTGTGCTCTCCACCCCCCACCTCACACTCACTTCCTGCATTCCACTTTGCTCATCTGTGCGATTACTTCTAAAGCCTACATTGGTTCTAAAAATCTGTGATTCTACTATAAATTTAAAGAAGATGTATTTCCAAAATCAGTGGTTTCCATGAGCCGAAATGTCCTGAGCAACTGCACGTGAGGCTCTACCTCTTAAAACTTCACATACACTAAGAGGAAGAAACCCTGGCCTGTTTAAGAGTTGCATTCTTAAGGAGGAAGATTCCTCCAGCGCCAAGCAGGGAACACGAGTGAGTGAAATAGGCCAAGGAGGAAGTGACCAACTGGTCAGTAACTGGCTCTCTGGAACAGAACAGGCACCACTCAATTCTAGCCCTCTAGCCAAGTGAGTATGGGGACTTGGTTTGCCAGAGTCCAAGTCTCAAAAGAAACTAGAAGTCCATCTTTTTGTATGAAATCTTCCATTTAAAAAGTTTTTTTTGTTGTCGCCAACCAGTTCAAAAAATTGTTTGATAAAACAATGTTCAGATAATGTTTCATAAAACAAAACATGATTGCTAGCAACGTAAGTCTTGCGGTCCACCCATTGGTGACTTCTCGAGTATGCATATAATTAGAATGCTCTACATTCAGTGATGGCAGTGTGTACAGAGTTCACTAAGAATACAGATAGTGATTGATTCAGCTCATAATGATCTCTAAAAAGGCTTTCTAATTACTGTCCAGTCGCTTGTCAATACTTTGCAGCACTTTTTGTTTTTTTGTTTTTTTTTTTTTAGAATGAGTGATTCATTCAGGAACACATCTCCCTTGTCCATTAAGTAAATACGTGTTTGGTAAATTCCACAAGTGAGCCTTTGGAATGTGTTTTGACAGTTTTGCCCATTCAGGTTTTCTACTGCTTCATCTCCTGGCTTTTACATTCTTTATTGAATTGTGAAATAGGGATGTCCTTCCTGCTGTTCTGGTCTTGTTTCGTACAATAGAAGGGATTCATTCTCATTTTTGAATGGAGCTGTAATTAACATGGTTCCTTTTGTTTAACAACCTCAATTTACATAGTACCTGCTCATTCCAGAGCATCATTATTGGTAGCACAGCTTCATTGACTGATGTCTGAGCGCTCTGGGAATAGTGTTTGTTAATTATCTGCAGTAAACCAGGTAACTAAGGGGAGGTTCTGCTACTATGGCTTTGATGAAAGTAGCACTGATGATTCTTTTAATTGCTTAATGATAGATGTGATCATCTTAAAGCAAAATAGAAAACATACTCAGCTGCCGAGGAGGTGATGTTAAATCATAATTGCTTTTGCGTGCGCACACACACACCCCAGGTCCCGCACACTCTTTTGCTATATTTCTCTAAGCATGCATATGTTTACCTTCAGTTTATATGAATGTATAATTGTCTTTAATAATGTCATCATCAAAGTGCTTGTAAATATTTCATAATACATAGTAAACGCAAGTGTCCTCAGAGGCCAGGCGCACTACTGTAAGAAACAGTTGAATGTTGGGACTAAAGCAAACTAGAGACTCTATGACCTGCTTAAATGCACTTCAGTTCTGATTGCTGGGGGTGGTTCTTAGATCCTTGTCTTGGGGACAGGAATGAGAATATATCTGTGATCCTGATTTGGTCCTGTGTTCTAGTTGCTTAGATACTGTATGGGAAAAAAGAGGCACTAAGCATTTAGAGTTCTAGTGTTTTAGAGCCCAAATCATCCTGCTAAGACTCTGATTTTCCACTGAAGGAAACTGAGGCTTAAAGAAGAGAAGTACTTTCTCTATATTTAACCCAAGTGAATACTTCATTTCTTTCTAGTGAATCCTAACGGCAAGGGGAATTTGGAGTTCATTCTCTTTCTGATTGTATTTCTGCATCAACCAATACCCACACAGAGTTACTGAACACTTGAAACGTGGCTAGTGCTACTAAGGAACTGAATTTATAATTTTATGTAATTAATTTTAATTGAAATACTCCCAGATGACGAGTGGATGCTATATTGGGCAAGGAAACTCAGAGATTACAGTTTCCATCCCTAACTTATCACAGCCTACCTTGAATACATATGATGATATTTTACATAAAACTTAAGTGCCAGTCAACAATACAGTCATCCTTTGGTATCCAGGATCTACTGGGATTGGTTCCAGGATCCCTCGACAGATACCAAACTCTGTGGACGCTCAAGTGCTCAAGTGCGTTATGCAAATGGTGTAGTGTTTACATATAACCCACATACATCCTTCTATATACTTTAAATAATCTGTTTTACTTAGATTGCATGATACAATGTAAATGCTGTGTAAATAGTTGTTATACTGTATCGCTTAGGGAAAATGATAAGAGAAGTCTACGTGTTCAGTACAGATACAAATTTTTATTTCGAGTATTTTTACTGTGCAGATGTGGAACCCGAGGATGTGGAGAGCTGACTGTGTGCTTCTGTTTACTGTGCCTCCATCTTTTGTGCTATGGTTTTCATATATTTACTGCTGTATATGTGCTTTTAAATTTTTTAAATTTAATTTTAATTTTTTAATTATTTGGGGTTTTTGGAGGGGAGGTTGGTATTAGGGTTTGAACTCAGAGGTGCTTTACCACTGAGCCACATCCCCAACTCTTTTTTTTTATTTTATTTTTTTATTTGAGACAGGATCTCACTAAATTACTAGGGCTTCACTAAGTTACCAAGGCTGGCCTTGAATTTGCAATCCTCCTGCCTTTGCCTCACACATCGCTGGGGTTACAGGCATGCACCACCACTTCTGGCTAATTAATTGTTTTTAAAGAATATAAGAGAAAAAGAAGTACTTTTTTTTTTTTGGTACTGGGCATTGAACCCACGGGTACTTTACCACTGAGCCATATTCCCAGTCTTTTTTCTTAGTTGCTGAGAGTCTCACTAATTTGCTGAGGTTTGCCTCAAACTTGTAGTCCTCCTTGCCTCAGCCTCCCTTGTCACTGGGGTGACAGGCCTGCGCCACCACACCAGCAGAAAAGTACTTTTATGCTTATCCATAGGCCTGTTGTTTCCAGTGCTCATCATTCTTTTCTATAGGTCCAAGTTTCTATCCAGTATCATTTTCCTTCAGCCTAAAGAATTTCCTTTAACATTTGCCATAACTTAGTTCTGCTGGATAATTCTCTTCTTTTTCAACTATAAAAAACGCCTAGCCAGGTGTGGTGGTGCACACCTATAATTCCATCTACTCAGGAGGCTGAGGCAGGAGTATTGCAAATTCAAGGCCAGTCTCAACAATTTAGTAAGACCCTTTCTCAAAATTTAAAAATTTGAAAGTGTTGGGGATGTAGCTCATTGGTAGAGTGCTCCCAGGTTCAATACCCAGTACAGGAAGGAAAAGAAAAAATCACTATTTCACCTTTATTTTTTAAGAATGTTTTTGCTGGATATGGAGTATAAGGATAATCTTCTTCCTTTTCTTCTTCCTTTCAAAACTTTGAAATGTTCCCTTGTCTTCTCGCATTATTTCTGATGAAAATTCAGCCTTCATTCTTGTCCATGTTCTCTTACATATAGTATCTTTTTTCTCTTTTATTTATTTATTATTCCCACTTTTATTTACCTTTAGTTTTCAGAAATTTGACTATGACGAGGTGTGGTTTATTATATATTTGTCTTGCTCCAAGCTTGTTAAACTTTTTTGATCAGTGGTTGATTTTTTTAAAAATTACTCCAATTTGAAAAGTTCTGGTTATACATTCTTCATATAGTGACTTCATCCATTGTCTCTAATGATCTTTTTCTGAGCATTTGATTACATGAATGGAAGACCATTTCTCACCAGCAGATTATTGATGCTGTGTTCTTTTTGTTAGTGTTTCTGTTTTGTTTTGTTTTGTTTTTTCCTTTCCCTCTATTTGAAAGATTTCTATTAACCCATCCTCATCCATGACCTTTTTCTTCTATAGCAAATGCTATTCTGTTTGGTCCATCCAGTAAACTCATTTCAGATGTTCTTATTTCATTCTAGAATTTCATACACTTTCTTTTTAGAGTTTCATATTCTTTCTTGAGAGATCCATCTCTTTAGCCATCTTGTTTACCTTTTCTTTTTTTTGTTTGTTTGTTTGTTTGTTTTGGTTTGGTTTTTTTGGTTCTACGGATTAAACTCAGGGGCACTTAACCACTGAGCCACATCCCCCGCCCTATTTTGTATTTTATTTTGAGACAGTGTCACTGAGTTACTCGGAGCCTCGATAAGTTGCTGAGGCTGTCTTTGAACTCTTGATCCTCCTGCCTCATCCTCCCAAGCTGCTGGGATTACAGGCATGCACCACTGTGCCTGGCTCCTGTAAATTCTTTTGACACAGAATAGTTGTTTTAAAATATTTACTTGCTAACTCCTGTAATTTTATGACATTCTAGACATTATATAAAGAATAGCTATGGGGGTAGGAACGATAGTAGAATGAACTGGAAATTACTACCCTGTGTGCATATATGATTACAAGACTGTGTAACTCCACCATGTACAACCAGAAGAATGAGAAGTTCTACTCCATTTATGTATGATGTGTCAAAATGCATTCTACTGTCATGTGCAATTAACTAGAACAAATAAAAAAATAAATTTTAAAATACACATAGAAACAAAGAAAATACCAAACGGGGGCTGGGGGGGGGGGGCGGGAATAGCAGACTCTGAAATGTAACTTGTTGATTTAGTTTCCTTTGGAATCACTATATTGTATTGTATTTGAATGATGATATGATCAAATTCTTCCAAAAGTTGAGTTGGTACTGAGCAGAATCTCTAATTAGATTGCATTTATCTGAGATTACTATACTCCCAACTGTGTTTGTGCTACTTTGAAGGGGGGAAAAAAAATCAGTGTTGGGCCTGAGAGTGGGTTGATCTGTAGTTTCAGGTATTTTGGGGTTCACATTTAGACTCACCTCTGACAGTGTCTTGGAAGACAGGCTTCAAAAGAACGTGTGGGTATCTGACTTCTTGTTAGGGACCAGCCTCCCCTCCATTGCCTCTTTGTTGGCACATTCAGGGACTGAGGGGGAGTTTTCAGACCTGGCAGTGTAGTTTTTTGTCTTTAGAGTTTATCTAAATGCCCTCAGTCCCATCAGCCCATGCTGCTGTGTAACTTGATTCCCCGCTTTGCTGGAGTTTCTCTCTAAGGCAGCCCATGCTCAGGCCCAGCACTTGCCCTCGCTCGGTGTAAAAGTTGCCCCAACTCTGCTCACATTTGAAGTGCTTGTTTGTCTCTAGAATTCATCAGCGCTTCCTTGCATCTTCTGGACTTCCCCCAGGAAAGCATGGTCATTATTTTGTCTGGGTTTTTCTCGTTTCCATGGGAGTGGTCCTTTGTGTGCTTTCTACATCCTAACTGGAAGCAGAAGTTCCTCTCAGGTCTCATTTCAAATAATGGAAGCTGCTGAAAGAACTCTGCATTGCCCCACCTTCTAGTGTCAGGGACTCAAGCGACTGCACGCCTGAGCTCATCAGTGCTGAGGAGAACCTGTCTACTTGGGGTGTGGTACCAGAGTCAGTGCCCAGGGAGGAGTGCTAAATGACAGTGACTGATCCAACCACTCCATGAGCAGATCCCTCCTGGGAAAGCCATTATGTGACAACCTCTGCTTTCTGAAGCAGCAAGGACCTTACCCACATTAGATTCAGAGATCACAAGTGCCCAAGATGTGTCCAGAATTGAGTCCTTCACATTGTTAGGAAACATTACTCATGTTTGTCATCTGGTTGGTGTTCTGCAATCCACATATGAAAACTCATGCTTCAGTATAGCTCCTTATGGTTTTGCCAAGCTCTCCTGTACCTCACAAAGGTTCCCACGTGCCAGCAGTAGCTTGGTAATTGTGAACACCTTTCACCTGCTCCTGAAATTCTTATGAAGTTTTCCAGTGCCAGGAAATAATCTTACCTTCTCCTAGCAACGTAGAGAAGACTCAAGACTCAACTGGCTGTCTTCGCCTTCTAAAATAATTTGTTGGAAACCACATTCTTAAAGTTTTTTTTTTTTTTTTTTTTTTTTTTTAAAGTTGAATATAGTTGTGCTGAGAAATAATTGATGCCTTCTGGAGAGTGCACTACTTGTAACATGATGGCTAAAATTTGTTTTAATATTTGGAATTGGTCAGATGGGACATTTTCTGATGAGCTGTTTGAGGCCTTTGCCCTTCAGCTAAGTGTATGTTACAACATGATGGAAATTTCTATCAGCTCAGACTTCTAGAGAAGTTTAATCTACCCATCTTCAAAATACAAGTCCAATTAAAAAGAGAAAGAATCACTCAAGTTAGTCTCATGGCAAACTTATGCCATTGGTCAGAGAGCATTATTAATTTATTAATGGAACAACTTGATGTTTTGTGTGTTACAAGCTCCTTAAACTAAGTCTTGTCTCATTTTGTGAGGGCAGCCAGTGCTTCAGGAAGCATCTTGCAAGGTTGTAGTTACCTGCTCCCTTCTTGATTCCTTTATGGAACAGAAAAGTGTCGAATGCCTATTGTATACACCTTCCAAAAGATGGAGGAAGAGAGGAAATGTTAGCCAAAAACCTTTTTGTGAGTATGTGCTCCTATAAAAAGGGCTGTGGACCACGGATATGATTGATTCTAGGTAATTGTAAAAACAACAGTTCATTTTATGTGTTTGAGTGCTGTACTCCCAGGATAATTCCCAGGACCTCTGTGGAAAGGATAGAAGTACAGGAAGGAACTCTTCCTTCCAGGAATTCATTTATCATGTCATACTGACATGTAGAATTCCAGCTTACAAAAATCAGTTTTTGTTTTCTTTTGTGCTTTCCATTGTTTCTAAATCACAGGAAGATCCTTATGGTCATCAAATACAGTAATAAAATTTATTATTTCTCAATTATTTCAGTAGATGCAGTAGAGCTGTTCCCATTAAAGGACCTATGAAAGTCTAAAGAACTAAAAAATCTTGACTCTGTAGGTTTAGGCCTGTAAGTTTGTGTTCTTTGTTTATGGGTATTTTGGGTAGTGCTTATGTATTAAATTATCCAAGAAAAATAAACCTAACAATGTTATTAATTTTTTATTAATTAAATAATAAAAAATGTTGAATCCTATCAATGATAGTCTGAATTAAAAGCCATACCTCTGATGTGGCTCAGTGGTAGAGCACCCACCTGGCAAGCATGAGGCCCTGGGTTCAATTCCCAACACCACACACAAAAAAAACCCTGTAATTTGTCATCTTGTTTTGCTTGATATATAATGAAGAAAGAGTAATAACTTTCTTTACATGAATTTTTTTTGTTTCCATAGGAGTAACCACATCTAATCTATCTGTCCTAGAATTTTCTTTATTAGAGCATTAAAATGGAAAGAAAAAGGGAAGAAATGAGAAAAGAATTCCCCACAAATGCATGCTATTACAGTGTTAAGACCAAAATGTGTCCTGTCTTGCCAGTATGTCTTCTCTTGCCAGATGAGGTTAGTACTTGGATTGCTGAGCCATTTTGGGGGACTCGTGTAGTTATGGGAATGGCTTATGACTCCTGAATAGAACCAGTCTCTTTGCCTCTTGTTCCGTTGATTCCTTCACTAGACTACAGATCCGGTAAGTGGTTCTTCCCTGGCAAGCCTGTTAGAATCATGGATCTATTATCTACTTTCCAGCATCTCTTCTCTAGTTCATGGACTTTGAGAGCAGGAAGAGGCTACAAACCTTCCATAGACTTCATTTTTAAATTCTTTCCTTGACTCACTTTCTTTCAACACTATGTTGGCCACAGACACAATAGTAATAATCTGTTTCCTGTTTATTTGAGATCACATATTATTATACCAATCCTGATAGCAGGAAGTATCTTGCTGAAATAATGACAGGATTGATGATGCTGGTAGACACTGAAATTTTTAAGTTAAAAATCAATTAAAATTGCTATATTAAGTTGATTAAAGGAATCCAGTGTAACAGTAAAAACAGCATGACAAAAGTTTGTCGTTTTAGGGAAAAAAAGAAAAAAGTTCAACTCTTGTTCCTTCATCTTCATCTTCCACTTTTATGGTACCCTCCCTGGGAACCAAATATCTCATACAGTTTTACCTTAAGGAAAAAAGTATATAAAGTTAATAATAAAGAGCTTAAAAAAAAATCTAAGAGAAGGTACTTTCCTGGGAAGGTACTATACTGGCAGTGAATTTTCAGAGTTTGTGCAGTGTCAAAAACATATTTATGGTAATGTATGTAACCACTTTATTAGTTGGGTTTTCTGTCATGAAAGTATTAAACTGTCTTTTTCTGATGTGCCATGAAATACAGACTCGGCTAAAACGCTCATCTGTGCTGTCTTCATTACCTGCATGGTTCCATGAGTGCAAATGCTAGGTCTTGTCATGGGCCAGAGCACAGCACAGGGTGGGGACTTCATGGTTATTTGTTCAATACTTTTTTTTTTTTTTTTTTTTTTTTTTTTTTTTTTGCGGTGCTGGGGATTGAACCCAGGGTCTTATGCTTGTGAGGCAAGCACTCTACCAACTGAGCTATGTCCCCAGCCCCTGTTCAATGCTTTGAATCTTAAAATGTCGTGCGCCTGTGTGGTACTCTAGAGCTTCCACATTTTCACTCAGGTTAGTTTATTTGATTATAATATCAAATTTGTGAGAAAGATAGAACAAACTCTGTATCATATGAGTGAAATTCATGAGTTCCGACAAAAGTAGAGTTAGGAACAGGTCTCCTTAGTCCCTTGATTGTTTTATATCATCATCATTCAATAAATTATTATGAATGTTGTCAAGGGGCCAGTCACTGTGTTATTTGATTACCTTATTGAACCCTTGCATTAATGCTGTGATATAGTGCAGCATATGGGTATATGATATGGGTATTTTTCTCATTTTAGAGATTAAGGAACTGAGACATGACACAGCTAGCTAGCTAGCTAAGGCAAAGCCACATGGTTAGTGCCAACGCGGTTAGTGCCAACTCTGGAATTTAGGCTCCAGCAGCACAGGTTCACAGCCAGGCTCTCAGCTGGCCTGATCACTACTGTCGTGTCTGTCAGTGAATACAGGAGCCAAACTAACTGTCATGGGACGGCTTGATGACTTTATTAAATTACTTGCTATTATTATAATAGGTGCTTGTTGAACACTTGTGTAAATTTGTAAGCCAGAGATGAGTGTTGTTATAGGGAGGATAAAGAGACAATACAAGGGAGAAAAGAGGTGAGCGAGTGCGAGACACTGATGAGGGAGTCAGACAGGCTGCCAGATCCTAAGAAAGGCAGATCGTCATTCTTCTCTTAGAGAATAAGGCACCTCCCAGCTAATGGAGGATGAGTCTGAAAAAAAAATCTATTCAAGGCAGCTGGATATTTGTGAGGGCAGGACATACCCACTGTCACCGAAGGGTCTGCAGTCAGAGGAGAGACTGCAGTGCCAACCAGATGAGATGATTGTGGCTGGAAAGACTTCATCGGAACTTAGCAGTGTGGCTTTTCACGACTGTGCTGAGCTGTGATACAAGCTAAATGTTTGGAAGTTCCAGGGTAAAAACACTGTCTTAAGCGCTCCTCAACTACTTGTTAAGAATGTATTGCAGCTGGTAACACATTAAACAAGCCTTTGCCTCTAAGAAAATGGAAGACTAGTAAAAGTTCCACTACCAACAAGCTGCGCGTGGTGGAAACATGATCACTATGCCAGGGGAATACATTGAAGTCAACGTTGTCCTAAATGGGCTCTGACTTACCCAGGCCGTGACGAAGGGAAGGTGGAGCAGAATCATTGACACTATTCTTAGCCCATAAAGTCCAAAGGCCCAACTCCAGGATGACAAAGGAATAGACCAGCGCACCTGGTTTCTCCTCAACTTTGCCAGTAGTTTGTTGGAGTGGCCTTGGGCAAGTCTCATCACCACTAAGTCATTTCTGCTGTGTTGGTTATGTCCTTCCTATAGGTTGAATTATAACTTGTATCTAATCATACTCCAGATAGCTAACTTTACTAAAAACTGTTTGTATTTTTCAACTACCTGAGTTAAAATCTGTGTCTGATGAAGAACAGATGTGGCTTCAGCCTTAATTCTGCATCCACTTTCAGTTTGATACAGACGAAGCTTCTCACGTGTACCCCAAGTTGTCATTCCTGACTTTCATTTTCTCTTCCATAGAACAAATTGGCCAGGAGATGTTGGAAAACCTCAGTCATGACAGAGAAAAGATACAACGAGCACGGGAAAGAGTAAGTACAAATGACACAGGTCTTTAACATACTCAGTAAAGGAGAAGACACAGAAGGTCTTGGACCGTGCACAGACATACCACTAACATGGATATAGTTCATATGTGTAAAAATGAAGAGGGGGAATGGAGCAGTCTCTGAGGAGGAGGAGCAAGGCTGTGAGAAGGGGAGATTCCCCCTCCTGGAATGTCCCCGGGGGGATTTTATTTAGCCCTCTGGCTGAGAAGAAGGTCATCGAAGGGGATTTTGGAATATGTCACTCTTTCAGAGAAAAGCTATAAAAATACTGATGTCTCATCCCTCCTCACTTCATTTATCTCCACTTATATTTTTAGGACATGACATGTTCATATATTAGAAATTAATTACCAGCTGCATGTTAAACTTCATCAGCCTTCGAGACATTTGCTTTTATATCCAGTTCAAGTATCCAGTTTAAAGCTTCTGATGTCACCTCTCACATGTCACTTTCTGACTCTTAAGAATTCTCACATTTGTATAAGTGTCAGAAATGCATTTGTGTTTGTGTATATAAACATTGTTATTGTTCAGTTTTTCTATCATGAAATAAAACGTGCTAGCCATGCACTTTAGAAATCATCTACCTGTTTACAGTTGAGTTGAATTTTAACACTGCTTTTCTCCTCCTAGCTTCGGGAAACAGACGCCAACCTGGGCAAGAGCTCCAGGATCCTGACAGGGATGTTGCGAAGGTAAGAGCCAGGTAGGGACCCACCTTCCTCTCCGGCTCTTTTGCATTTTTTCATCCAGTTGCATCCGGGCATTTTACAGGCTTGTGAGCATCTACTCTTCGTGCCCTGTGTCAAGGCCCCTTTGAAATAATAGAGTGCTGATTTTAACTCTTATTTGGACAGGGACACATCCTGAGTAACTCCTATTAGAGAGAAGGCTTGAGCTAGCGGGGTTACCTCAAGCTATGGAAAAATTAGGGTTAGACATGAAGAATGTTTTCATAGCCCGAGGAAGGCCCCATGGCAGGAGCAGCCTGAGTTGATTCTCTGTTTGTTGGAGAAAGCACAGCCTGTGTCAGCAGGAGCTCACTTGGTCTCAACCTGGCTCTCTCTTGCCTTGTTTTCATTTCTCTAAAGGATGCCATTTGGGGAAACATTTTTATTTAATGTATATACTTCAAGATGATTTATACAATGTCAAGATTATCTGAATAATCTGAATTCATCTGTGCCAGCAAACAAATCTTTATGTTTTATGTGTGTGACTAAACTTTGATTGATGGAAAATATTCTGGAGTATAAAAAAGATAAAGGAATCAGAGTTGGTTATATTCTGTGCAAGTATTTTCAGCACAGAATGATTTTACACTTGAAATCTACCAAGTAAGAGTATCGTCTGGCACGACGATGCCCATTTGGAACTGTGAATGGAAAAGTGAGTCAGGAATGTTGAAACTGACCTCTGGGAGAGTGTGATTGGAATTTTAAAGAAGAAAATCTTCATTGTAGTTGATACTGAAGAGACAACTTTTTAAAAATAACAAAGCCTTTTCCGATCTTGTATCCATATACAGTAATTTGCTAAAACTGTTGGTTGTGCTGAGGATTTATTGCATAAGAAACAAGTCAATGTGTATTCGTTCCACCTTCAAGGCTAATGTGATCTCTCAACCTGATCAGAAGTGAGTCCAGAGTTCCCCGGGCACTGCCAGGCTAGTGTCTGCTTTGCCCCTCCTCTTCCTGGACCCACTGCCCCAACTCAGAACTATAAACCACCAAATTCTCTGATTAAGAATAATAAGTAAATGACCTGAGAAAATCTCAAAATCTACAGAGAAGGGAATTGGTGATCGAAAGGAATGCTTCAGTGCGTAAAGACAATAAAAAAGAAAGAAAGGGGGAAAATCCTTACTGCTTTCCTGGGAGGGCCCCTGCAATGTGAGCTGTAACGAATATTCTGCATATGTCTCCATTTTGTCAAATCTCATTAAAGAGTCCTCCTGCTTTATGTCAATTGAGCTGTCCAGAAATCATTCATCATTTTTAGTGTAAAAAAAAATCATGTGGTTATTTAAATAATATCATATTAATGTTAAAGTTCAGCTGTCATTTAATGGTATGGCTTAATCAGATGTAGCATTTAGGGAAAATAGTTTATTCAGGCTCTACATGGCTTTCAGGTTGGCAGATTCAAATAAGGATTTATGGGTTTCTAAACCAATGTATTTCTGTCTATGTTTCTGCTTGATGTACCTCACCCTTTAGTGCAGGACACTGCAGACAGTTATTTCAACAAATAAAGCATCCCCTCATATTGTGTTTGAATAAATTTGCAAGTCATTTAGAGAGGGGGAAGCACAAACGACTTCTGCGACCTTCGACTGGGCTTTCTGTAGGGACATGGCACTAATGCGATGGCTCAGAAGCCTACAGAAGAAAATTACTCTGGCGAAATCTACTCGACTTGTCTTTGTAGGCAGACTCAGTCAATCTAGACTTACCTTCTCTCGGGATGTTCGTAGAGAACGCACAGGAATAAAATGCCCAGATGGACATCACCTGGCTCTGGCTGAGCCAAAGCTCATAAGTCCTCCTGTATGCGTGGACAGTGCTTTTCGTTGGACAGGCTGGAATGTTGGCATCTGCCAAGATTCCCAGGTACTTGTCATCAGTGGTATAACTGAACTGAGTCTTTGGGAACCAAATGCATAGTGGTGGTTTTGGTTTTGTTTCTACTTGCTATCCCTCATCACAGTTGATTTTGGACTTTGGAAAGTGCAAAAAACTAACCAACCTCTTTACATCATCATTTGGGTTATTTCCTAAAACATAGTCTCTTGAGAAGTAGAACCAGAACCTATGTACCAAGGTCTTTTATTTCATTTATTTGTTTTATACCCTCTATCAATGCTCTTCTGATCACATGCCATTTGCTGCAGCACTGGTAGGGTTTTATTTAAAAGCAGCCATGTTCCAGAACTCTGTTCCTACCAAAACTGTCTAGCTATACTGTGTGTCAACAGGTGCTTCTGATTTAAGAAACAGCAGAACATTGAACCATGTGCTCATGTCACCTTCACCAACGTGTAGAAGAAATGAGTGTCCTCTTCGTGAAGGGTAAACATTTACCTGCATGTAACATAAGCCTGTTTATTTTCATATGACAAATTCTGTGTTTAACTGAGAATAAATATAACGTACCAAAGCAAGGAATTACTTTATTTAAGAGAAAGTTTTAAGTTGTTTAGAATTTTTTAAACTTCAAGATTTTTAAATTTGTGAAATGAATAGAAATGGCGTCTCCAAGTCCCACATTTGGGTCATTTCACTTGTAGTGGTCAGTCAGTTGTGAGGACAAGTGAAACCCATGTTCACTCTGAGCTAAAGTCGCATATACAGCCATTCGGTCGTTTGTGAGACTGACCAAAATAAGAAAGACACAAAAATTAAGTTTATAAAATCCAGCAGCCTCTAAATAATCATCTAACACTTGTGCTTTTTAATCTATTTTTAACTTCAAATAAGATAAAAATCCATTTCCTTCCTTCTTTCTCTATGCCTGTGTACAAGGCACCATAATCCTGAGATGAAACTACATTTAGCTTTGCCTTCATAGTGATTATATGTGCATAAAAGTGTGCAGTGGGAATTCACACAATTATCTGAGTCCCATGGAAGCTATTAAAGATTCTACAGCCTCAATTTATCCTTGCTGATCATTTGTTTTCACCAGGAAAACAAACAACCAAAGTAAAATAGGGTTTGAATAGCTTTAAAACCAACGTGTTTGTGAAAAAATTAGGGAAACGGAAGATGATTTATGGAATTATAACACAAATAAGTTTTTAAAAAATTAAACTATGCAGAAAATATTGAGACATACCTCAGTTAGTGGATAGCAACTGGCTCAGTCAAGAAAAATGATTTTTCATGTAACTACACTATGTTACCAAAAGAAAGAAAACAAAGGAGAACACTGGTCCATTCAAAATTATAAGAGTAAAACTTGACATCAGAATGAAGCTATAGCTTATTTCCTAGAAAGTAATTTTTCTTTCCTCTTGACATAAGATGGAGAGCTACCTAGGGACAAAGTGTCATTTCCTGACTCTGTAGACAGTTAAAATAAAGTGGAATGCAGATCAAATGAAAATGGCCATGAAGCAAATGACCCTTTGCGTGGTAACTGGGGCCAAGAAATGGATTTTTCATTGAGTCTCACAAAACTTGATCATTACTGTTGGTTGTCATAAAGTGCTGCCAGGGTCACCAGGAGGTGCTGCTCTTCACCTATATGCTGCGTTCACTTGTGTGTGCGTGGGTGTGTGTGTTTCCATATATTTGACTGGGAAGTCTTATTAGATCAGATAGTGCTGGCAATCAATAAAAACGAAAATAGAGACTTTCAAAAGTTTTAATCAGAAAAAATGGAAATAATGATTTATGATTCTATTTCCTTTCACCTCTAAATAACTCTAATAGTAGTTAACAATTAATCAGTAATCCTGTGATTTTTTTCTAGAAGTATCTGAAAGATTCCTCAAGGATGTAACAAATTCATAAATTGAGAGTTCCGGTAACATAAATGTGAAGAGCACATTAGGATTTTACTGTGAACTGCTTTGCATATGCTGCATATATATTTAAAAAAACAAAACACCTCTTCTGAATGGTGACCTCAGTACAAAATAATTTTCTCTCTTCCCCAACTATTTCCACCCGCAAAATCAGAGTGTTTCCTTCAGAAGTGAATCGCTTATCCTTCCAGTGTGAGTGCAGTAACTTCTTACACAAGTTGCTTCTGAGAGGTCTTTTGTGACCAACCTGTGATATAAACAAAGCCAACCATAGCAAACGTGGTTGGCCTCACCAGCACTGTTCGTATGATACTGTTTAGTGTGTGTTTTTGTTAGAGTGACTTCTGAGTCGACCTGGGGAGTAATTGCCAGCTATCATTGCTATCACATGTTACGTTTTAAACGTGGTCTTGTTGCTTTGGTAGAATGACAGGTAAAACATCTGGAAAACTGAAATGTACTGTCAGTGGCTCCTCAGGGAAAGTGCAGGAGAAACACCAGAGCAGATCTGTAAGCCATACAAATATATATTTTTAAATAAACGGGCTTATTCTTAAATAGACCGTGACTAGATGCTTAAGCTTCTTTGAAACTTCATTCTCCCCCCCCCCCCCCCCCCATTTTGCTCAGGAAACATTTCATTATATTTTAATTGTTCTTATTACAATGGCTAAAATTCAACAGTTTTCAAGACTTGTGAGAAAAACGTCCTTGAAAATTTACTCTCGGTATTTATGCCTTGAAAAGGCCCCTTCTCTCACAGAGCCTTGTGTTCGCGTGTGCACATTTTCTTTCTCCCTTTTTTCCCTGATGCTGGGGACGAACCCAGGCCCTCCAGCTTGGCAGGCACACGCTCCACCACTGAGCTACCCCGCCGCCCTTGCTTTCCTTTCTCTTCTCGTTCCTCGTTCCTCCTTCGTGGCTTGTGTAGCTGCCTGGTGATGAACGTGGGTCCTGACCTGAAGTTAGTGTAGCCAGATCTCAGCCTCTAAACTATTTTTCAGCTTTTAATTAAGCACTCTTCTTTCAGAATAAAATTATTGAATTTCC
This sequence comes from Sciurus vulgaris, assembly GCF_902686455.1. NCBI lineage: Eukaryota > Metazoa > Chordata > Mammalia > Rodentia > Sciuridae > Sciurus > Sciurus vulgaris. The sequence goes on along the minus strand of NC_136464.1, from coordinate 17,532,989 downwards.
AGTAGATTCTTTGGTCTTTGCACAGTTAGGAGCTGAGCTAGATTAATGCTACAGAGAGAATCCTCTTTTTAAATCTTCATCCTTTTTTGTGCGACTCTATTACTACAGACTTGACTTACTGCCTTTGTCCTTGGACCTCTTCAAGGCTAACACAGATGATGCTTTTGCCAAATTAAACAACAACTCTGTACTTCCTTATTTATAGTTTTCTTTAATAATAATCTTGTGCTCTTAGACATAGGATTTGGCTGGGCAAGGTAACACATGCCTAGAGTCCCAGCTGCTTGGGAGGCTGAGGCAGGAGGATCACTAGAGTCCACCAATTCAAGACCAGCCTGGGCAACATTATGAGACCTCATCCTCCTTGTCAGCGATGACTGCCATCTGCCTCAATCGATCCCTCAGTATGTTTCTGACCCCAAGCCGTGCTTTACACACAATTGACTCAGCCCTTAACCTTGTGAAGGAAGCAGCGTTATCCCCTTTTTATGGATGAGCATAATTGTGCTTGAGGAAGTTAGGTAGGCCTTCTGGAGTTAGATACACGGCGGGCAGAGTTAGAATACAAACTTGGTGCGTTTTTTCACACGCACTCCGTGAGGTTCCCAAAGGCCACTCACAGTGAGAGCAGTTCTCACTGTCCAGTGAGGAAAGGAGAGGAGTGGGGACAAGCTGTGGAATTTTCATTTTGCTAATTTTTACTGTCATTATGCTGTTATGCAATTCCCTTTCTTCTGAAATAATTATGTAGTAAACACTTTCCTTAAACTGGTCCAAAATAAGTACTTGGAGGTATTCGGCAGTGGCCATGTGTGCCAGCGTCCCCGCCTTCCTGGCCCCCTTCTGATTCACTGCTCTAGGAGATCCAGGATCCACACTGCCCTCCGGCCTTTAAGAATCCAAGGGCTCGCTGTGCACTCACTGACCCATCCCGAGGCTCTTGATGTGTTAGGTCAGCTTCCTGAGGACTCGGGGCAGCAATGTGGCTCGCATCCTGAGAGGCGAGGGAGCCGTCACTGGGTATCCTTGGCTGACCACCCCCAGGGCCTGCTTCTCCTGCTCCACTGGGCTGAGACGGCTCACAGCGTCAGAGGACCAATCGGTAGGTGTGGGAGATGGATTCCAGAAAGCGTTGAACAAACCCGGGAGAGCCCTCTGTTAGGATGGGCTGAGGGCCCTGGGCTGCAGCTGCGGGTGCAGGAGGAGTCCCAAGAGGGTGTTCTGGAGGACTCCTTTAGAACTGCTTGCTTCTGAGCATTAACTGGAACCAACAAACCAGCATTTGAGGAAAACCTGTGCCACCCCAGCCTCCCGCGGCCTGCAAGTATCACGGTTAGGAAACTTTATTTTTATGTCTAACTCTCTTGCACCTAGTCCCGGGTTTCTTTTGCCCGACCTTCTGTGGGCACCTAGAGGCATATGCTCTGGAGTTACATTCCTGCTTTGTCATTAACCTTAGTAAGAATCTCACTTCCCTGTACCTCAGTCTCCTTGTGGAGATGACAATAGTCCCTCCTTCACGAATTCTCACAAAGTTAAATGAGTCAGTACATGTGAAGTGCACACAGTTAGTGCCTGCTCCGAAATGAGGTTTCAGCAAATGTGAAAACGGTAGTCACTATCGTCATTGCTTTAAAAACGAAAAGGCCTGGGAGCAAGGACTCAAATAAAAACGTTAATAGTTGTTTTAAGTTGGTGAATTTTAAATTGAAGTTTTTAAATTTCTTTTTTCCATTCCCAGAGTTTCCTAGGAAGTTTCAAAAAAATAGAAATTAAGCCCAGGTGTGGCAGTGCATTCCTGTAGTCCCAGTGATTCGAGAGGCTGAGGCAAAAGGATCGGAATTTCAAGGGCAGCCTTGGTAACTTAGTGAAACCCTGTCTCAAAATAAAAAATAAAAAGGGTAGAGGATAAAGATGAGATATAGCAGCAGAGTGCCCCTGGGTTCACTCTGCAGTACCAAAACCCAAAAAACTATGAATAATAAAAATAAAATCCTCCCACCCTTTCCTGATGTCCCTGTCCCTGTAAGGGAGGCACCATTCTCCCTCTCTGGGACTCTCAGTCAGCTACACGGCTCAGACTCCCCAGAGCACCCAGAGTTCCACATGAGCAGAGCATCCCCCAGCATGGATGCCTTCCCCCCACTTAGACTATCAGGGAGGCGAACCTCCTGGTTGATCTCTGTGTTTCTTCTCCCTCTGTTTTGTCTTCTAAATATGGTTTGCCAGTTTGTCTTCCAAAGTGCAAAACTAGTGCATTTTCTTCCCTGCATTAGAAGCCCCCCTTGGCTCCCATCGTCTGCTAACACAAGCTTGTCCTCCTGGTCTCGTTTCTAAGTTCTACCCGTGAACTCCCGACCTCGTTGACTGCTACTGCCTTTGGACAGACAGCAGGCGCACACCAAGGCTTATTACTTCCCATCTCCAGAGCTGGTTTGACTCTTCATTAATTCTATCACTGTGCTTCACTCTTACTTCTACCTATAATGCTCTCCATTTGCCACCTATATTACTTAGAATCTTCTGGATGCAAGCAACAGAAACCCAAATCAAACTGGCTATACCAAAAATTTAAAAATCTGGCTATACATGAAAAAGGATAAATATTGCCTCCTGTAACTAAGTAGCCAAGGATAGCAGTGACTTCCAGCTGTAGAATCTGAGGGCTCAAATAATGTTGTCCGGACTGGGTCTTGCTTTTTCCATCTCTCATCTCAGATCTCTTTGTGTGGGTTCTGTCCTTTGTCAGGGACTTCTTGTCAGAACAAAGTTTTGCCAGCCCCTCAGTGACACCCATTGAATATAGCATGTTTTTTCTTCCCAATTGTTCCAACAAAAGTTATAGCCTGGAGACATGCAGATTCTGATTGGTTCAGGTTGTATAAAAACCTTATTCATCTGTGATCTGATGTTCTAGACAAGGGACCCTGTGCTGGGATTGGACAAATGGACTGAGAATGAATGGGTGAAGCATGGTTCCCTCAGAAGAATCTGAGAGCTTTACCAGAAAGGGGGATAGATACTGGGTGAATGAAAACAACAAGTGTTATTTTGGAAAGTTCCAGATGAACTTTTATCTCTGTGTAAAAGGGCCGTGTTACCCAGGTATAGCCTCATCAATGACTACTCTTTGGAGAAATGCCTGGGAATAGTTTCAAAGTTGCTATCCAGATTCATATAATTTAGTTGAGATTCTGCAGGTTGTTATCTATTGCAGTTTGGATACAGGTAAGCGTTCAACCAAGGATAAAATACATACGAGCTAGGGGTACAGCCTAGTGGGGGCACTTGCCTAGCCTTTGCAAGGCCCTGGGTTCCCTCCCCAGCTCCGCAAAGGGAAAAAAAAAAAAAAAAAAAAGGAGCTTCACAATAAGAGAATATTTTTGTCCATTATTTAATCACAATAGAAAAGCATCTTATATTTTTTCTTGATTGTGAGGCACAATTTGACCTAATTCTTGAATTACCTTTCTTTTATGATCTTCCTTTCTTCCCCAGGATACACGCCAGTCTTTAATGTGCAGAGGGAGCACTTTACCTTCACCATCAATGCCTTCTTTGAACACAGCCTTGAACTGTTAACTCGAAGCAAGGAGCCTTAGGCCTTCCTTATAAACAAGTAATGGAGCCCTCAGCCCCCCTTGTAAATGGCTATTTATTAACATACACCATCACCAAACAACGGTTTACAATTCCAGGCCCGCGCCATCTCGCCACTGTCTGCTCCATTGTAAGTTGAGGGAGGCCTTTCGCATCTGTTTCATTAAATGCCAGAGGCAGCGAACAATAGCTGAACTTTATAAATTGAGGGTTAGGGCTTCTCCCCTCACAAATCTCCCCCTTCTGCTGCTGCTGCCGCCACCGCCGCCACCACCACCACTACCACCACCATATTTTTTTGTTTGAACGCTCACATTGTAAATTAGCGTATTCACACATCAATTTTAAAAGGCTTGCTGTGTTATAAGATGGGACAAAGCAAGCTCAGTAACAGCTCTGCACAGTGCAGGTGGTCAGGGCTAGCTGCTACCCAGATCAAAAGTCAAACAACTGTGAATCTGCTTTTAAAAGTGCAGTTCCAGAGACAAGGCGAGGCTTATCTGCCCAAAGAAGGAGTTATAGATATACATCACAAACGCAGGGGACAAAGGGGGGCTTCATCATCTTGCTGGGTAAGGAAACCTAATGCTGACAATCTGAGGGCATCTCTGGAATATGTGGCTTGTTTTTGTTTTTCTATAAAATTAGTCTTTTATTATGTGGCAATTGATAATTATTATTTACGCTTTGGTGCTGTTCCTAAAGTAGCTAAGAATTTTTTTAAGCCACCTTTAGGGCAGGAAATGGTTCCTTTTCATGGTTGTGTTTTATTTCTCAGCAGTGTTTAAGGACAGACTCCTATTTATACCACACAAGCAGTTTTGTCTGTTGTAAACAAAGTAAGTGGCTGGGAATTGTGCTTTCCCAGAAATGTTTTCCAGGGAAGCCATAATAGGAAACAACTGTGTATATTTGAGACTTTGTCATCTAGGTATTAAGAAAGAATTCTTTGCTTTTATGGGGAAAAAATTACCAACACCATTTGTTAAGAAGCATATTTAATACCCAAAAGTGAAATTAAAGTATTTTTTAGATTGCAAGCACTAATTGAGGTTGCTGTCATTTGAAATTGTCTCTAGCATTTTTTGACAAGGTAGAGGTGACATGGAAAGTGGCCCAGTCATTTGTCTTAATCCCAATATTCCTTTGTAAAAGGCTAGTGACTTCTTTTGCAAAATTATGTGATAAACTTTAGAACTTAGGAATGCCCATGGGGAAAACGCCAGAGCAGTAAATTCGACCAAAATTTTTAAAAAGAGGGTTGAAGTGGCTTGAAATTATGAAACACACCAATTTCCTCTACAATTATAGTTTATCTAAGGAGAAAGCCACTCTATTCTCTGTCTGCCTATGCCTTAATGAGTTTACGATCAGGGAAAAAACCTGGCAACTTTTTAATCCCCAAATCAGTTAAAAGTGTCTGAATCAGGTCTCCAAGTGCTTTTATGAAACCACATCTCTGAATCAAGCCATAAGGCAAGTGCTTCCTCTCCTGGGTAGCTTCACAGAGTCTGAACCACTGAAGGTTTCTGAAAATTTGTGTGTATATGTTTATGTGCATCAATCTGAATTTTCATTAAACTTCCATAACATTTTCAAAAGAATCTATAATTAACTCCCCCAAAATTTGAGAAATGAAACATTGTTACAAAGAGTTATTACATTTTCTTAGCTAAGTAGTTATTTCATAGCTCATTTGAAAAGTGTTAGCATACAAGAAACACTCATTTTGAATTTGTCCACACAATTCAACAAAAAACTAAAAATGCAGGGATGCCTTCCTTGGGAAATCAGATCATTTATTAAAAGTAAGTCTTTAAAGACCGGGCATAGTGGCATGTACCTGTCATCCCAGTGACTCAAGACCAGCCTGGGCAGCATAGGAAGACCCTGTCTCAAAATTTGTAAGGGTTGGAGATGTAGCTCAGGGGTAGAGTGCTTGCCTATTATGTGCAAGGCCCTGGGTTCAATTCTTGGTACCATTAAAAAAAAAAAAAAAAGTCCTTAAAGTCCTTAAAAACAATCTTTATGCCTTATGGTGTCACAAGATGCACATTATTGCATTTAGAGCAATCTTCATAAGAACACTGTGAACTTATATTAAAATTATCATCCTGCTGTTATTGTTGATTCATTTTCTATTACTGTAACAAATTGCTTGAGACTGGGTATAAAATAGAAGTTTATTTGGCATTTGGTTCTGGACGCTGAGACATGTAAGAGCATGGCGCCAACTCAGCATGTGAGGGTCTTCTTTCTGCGACTCTCAAAACAGAGGGCATCACATGGCCAGACAGAGCAACCATGTGAGCTTGAGTCTCTCTTCCTTTTTCATAAAGCCATGGATGGCATCCTGGGGACCCCAACCTCAGGACCTCATCTAATCCTAATTACCTCCCAAAGACCCTTGCTCCAAAAACCATTAAAAGATGAATTTTGGATTAAGGTTTCCAACACACAAACTTTCGAGGGATACATTCAAACCATAGCAGTTATAGAGACCTACGGAAGTAGAGTCTTGCCCAAGGTCATTTCCCCAAGATGGGGCAAAATTTGGAAAATTATCCAGACTATAGCCATAGAAATTGAGTTCTTAGCAGCATCTGAAGAGTGACAGCATTAACATCTTCAATAGCAAATGTTCACTGTTTACTGTATAAAAGGGAATATGGTGGGCACCCAAGATTCAAAAACCTCACTCCCAGGTAGTTGAATATCTAATTTAGGAGTCTTGGCTTATACATTTTTAAGAAACAGCAACTCGTAGTAACTTGTGCTACATGATAAGTCAGAGCTCAATGCCGTAGGAGATGACAGGAAGAAATTCCTGGGGCCTGGGTGGGCAAGTGAGACTTCACAGAGGAGATGACAGATGGCCAACAGGCCTGAAAATTACTTCCTGATTCTTAACCCACATATAGAGTACGCCCTTTCCTTTTTATGGAAGCTTCCAGGTAAAAGCTTCCAGTAGCAGAATTTGACTGCTGGGGTGGTGTTAAAGCTGTTTGGCTACAACTAGATGAAGATACATAACAACTTGGAACCTCATCTACTAATAAACTTAGCATGAGGCCAAAGCTTCAATTTTACCTGTACCTTAAATTACACTTACTGAGAATATTTTTAAAACTTGTGATGAAGTTTAAATTTTCATTAAGCAAATTAAAAAGACTTGAAATCACCTAATAGTTCTAATTGTAAGCAATTATGAAAAAATTTTTCAAGTGTTAGAAAAATATTGAGAATTTTCACACACTTGACTAAAATTACACATTTAAACTTGATGGCCTTCAGATAAGACTGCATGTTGACTATACATATGATTCTTGAATAGTTGCAAAGAACATTGGCAGAGTATGTAGATTATTTCATTATAGCATATTATTTATTTGATAAGTGTATCACTTAAAATACTGAATTATTTTATATATTTCAATTAAATCTTTCTCATCAAGCGGGCTTATAGAAATTTAGTTAGTTGAAAACTTGCCCCAGCCAATAAAGAAAAGCATTCATTTTCTATTCTATATACATGATCTGAAGCCATAGCCTTTTAGGTCTTTTAATCTGTTTGTTCAAGGCCAAGCTATTTATATGGATAATTTTTAAAGCTTCTGTATAAAGAAAAAAAGAACATTTTATTTATTCACTGGGGTTTTTATGTGACTTGAAATTGCATAGATAAAGTATTTTCAAGCCCATGGATCTAGAGAAGATAAAAGGTCTCTTATTTTATAAGGCTTTATGTAAGCTTTTCAAATATACAGTTTTCTCATGACTAGAATTTTTTAAATCACTATTATAACTGGAGTTTGTGGTGGGCATCTCTTTTTTCCTTCCCTGAATTACATATTAAATCATGTGTCTAAGATTGTTTTTATTGTATTTTACCTTCTGAATTTTAACTGTTTTTCTTTTGGATAAATTAGTTTACCAATCTTTTATATTTAGTGTCAGGCAACTACTTAATATGACTGGAATTTCGAATATTAAATATGAGTGAAAAACTGGTAAATTAGCTTTAAGAAACAAAGAGTGAAAATAACTTGGTTCTTTATAACATATAATGTGAAGCTGAAAATTTACTTAGCTTTCCCTCCTAAAGCATTTTTGCAAGATCTGGTAGACTATGAAAAGAAGAGGCATTTTTAAATGCCAGGGCAACTGGACCCAGACCTGATTCTGGGTGAACCTTAGCTGCTGTTAGCTCTGGCGTGTCAGGGCCAAGAAACAGCTTTCCCTGGCTGGAGCATTCCCAAGCTATCACAGCCATCAGACAGGTGGGGAATAAATATTGTAGAATAGTGGGACATTTGAAGAGCATGCTCCTGATCCCCGGGACTCAATTTGGACAGGCTTCAGTTGGAGCAAACAGGTGTTCCTGGGAGGAACTGTCCTCAGATGGCTGGGGGGTGTGCCATTCTTTCACACACATAAAAAGTTCCCCTTCCCTCTGCCCGCAGGAAAATTAGAATTAACTACAGCTTTTTCTTTTGAAATGGAAAAAGAGAAATAGAAACATGGCACCAGGTTTTGGCTCTGGCTGAATTTCCATGAAACATGCAATTTATGATGAGTGATGAGAATTCTTGAATCGCAGCATCCTTATAGTTTTTGACATTGGAGATGCTATGAAAATTAGACAAATGCAATAGATTGTTTTAACAAACAATGTACCTATAAAATGGGATGGTCTTATCCTCTGTTATTCATTGTCCACTCACCAAGTATTTCTTGCAACTTCCCAAATAGTGGGCTAGTGCTGTCATAGTGTGTAAGACAGAGAAAGGTCCTGCCCTCAAGGGGCTTATCTGAAGTTGTAATAATGGTAATTCATTGGAACATAAAAGTCACTGGAGTGGTCTTTAGGAAACTGGGTAGAAAGTGCTGACATCAGAAAGATTTCTTTTTCTGCAGCAGCATCATATCGAACATATGACTAACATGTTTTATTTGGAAAGATTCTTTTTAAAGTCATATTTGTTTTATAAAACAAATTTATAAACAAAACTAGGGAGAAAATTATTCAAAATCACATCTGCTAAAGGTAGTAACACAGTTTAAGCATATTTCATTCCAGCATTTTTCTATGTATTGTATTTATAAACATTGTATGCCATCTTACAGTCTGCTATTTGCATTAAGATTATATGGAAAGCATTTTCCCACACTATCAAAAATTTTTGTAATCATTATTTACAACAGTTATTTAAAATCCCCCCATAGAAATATTTACTCTGTGTAAAACATTTTTTTTCTAGCTTACAGCTATACATTGATGCTATATATATATATCTTCATTCATAGATTATATTATTTTCTCAGTGTGTCATCTTTGATGATCACAGTTGCTACTCATTTATGACTTCCAGTTCTTAAGTTCTTAACTTTCCAAGAGTATAGTCATCTTGGATGTATCTTCAAGGGACTTTTTCAAGAAAGATATAGAATGTGTATGTAGTCTGATTCACATGTAAGAATTGCCACCAATTGCGTATATGGGATAGATATGTATGTGTGTATATATAATATTTTATATATATATATATATGTATTTGAGCTGGGTATAATACTTCAGATCCTCCATTTCTTAGGAATCTATAGATATTGAGCTATTGTCTTCTGGCCTTTAGTGTGTCAGAGTAGCAGGAAGATAGACTAATTTATAATACTCTAGTGAAGGGTTTTTAGGTTTTGTTTATTTAGTTTGGGTGGTATGAATCTTTGAAATTGAACAGTCTGTCAGGCTGCTTCTAAATATGACAGTCTTTCCCTCATTTTGCATGGATCACAGAAACTTTAAATCTTTAAATTCAGGTCTTCCTTCTACCACTCAGAGTTTTCTTTCATCATGTCTTAGATTATTTTTTCAGTTTTGAATTTTTTGTTTTCTGGAACATTTATGAGTCTCACATCAGACTTCTCTTTTATAAAATAATCTACACGTGTCATATTTTTGAATCTTTTTTTTCTTTTCATTTTATTCCCAGCATCGATTCCATTCTTTGCAGCATTGTTCCTATTCGTTATCACTAGTCACTTGAAAATTAAGTCTGCTGTTGCATTACTGGTTTCCCTGAACCCATTGCTTCATCTCTTACATCTCTATCTTCTTTTAAGTCTCTCAGATTCTTGTCTTACCAATTTTCGACCCTCACTTTTTAAGGTTTTTCTCTTATTGAGGGTGTCGAACAATTTTTAAAAATATTTTTTGGTTTCTTTAGTACATAGTTTTCAGAACATGCTTCCCCAGAATCATCAGTGTGTTGTTTTCTTTCTCTTCCTATATAGTATCTTTTTTCCATCATCCTCATGGTGTTTTAAGTTGGGTACTTTTCAAAACCTCTTCTTGGCTCTGCATATAGATGTCAGTTTTTCATGTCAAGCTCTATCCCAATTCTCTTTGTCTGTAGACTGACTTTACTAGAATGAAATGAGACTTTTTCCTTTTTCTAATACTTCACTTTAGCACCAAAAATGTCCAACTTTTATGTACACAACTGTCACCTCCTTCACATCTCCACCACTACCATATACAAACAGGCTTCAGTGCATCTTGTTATACTACCCAATAGCCACCCAATATTGATTTATTATTTAACTGGGAACTTCAATTTCTTACTGCAGTATACAAAAGAAACAAGTTGAAGAGTGTGAAGAAAAAGGAATGAACACAGCCGTCCAAGTACCTCCTAGATTGCAGTATCAGCTTATGAGAAAGCAAGCTTGTTAATTTTGGGTTATTACAAACTGCAGTTTTTAATTCTGTAGATGACTTTGTGGGAGGTGCATGATGATCTGCACTTTTTAACCCAGTTTATTTTTTGTGGTAGTAGGAAATCCTTCCTGCCTGTAGCAATTTGTGACATAAGTTTTGGTGGCATCAGTTTTCATCATCTTCTATTTTTTCATTCAAATTTAATGGGCACTTTGATAAAAATAGCATCAAGAGCTGTGGACCAGACACCATTTTAAACTAGAGACTGTGGGTGATCTTTTAAAGTGCCCATGATAAGGGGGCCATACAAACCATTTCTATAGCTCAACCCTTGGGCCTGTATACCTGGGTGGTCTTGTTATAACTGTTGCTATTTAATTATTGATGGTTTACTGACACAAGGCCTGGAAGCCTTAGGGACAATGAAATCCCATGTGCCAGTTTCTTTAGATGAGTCTTCTTTGAGATTTAAGTGTCCCTCTAAGTTAAATAGTGAGGCAGGATTTAGGGGGCCATTCCAAATACTGCCTGGTAGAGTCGACCGCAGCATCTGTATTCGTCGATGGAGTGTATGGTTGCATCTTGAAGATGAAGCATGGCTGCCCTGTTCACAGCCCAACAGCCTCACCCAGGCCCCTCTCCTGCAGGCCAGGCACCCCCATGCGTTTCTGTATGCTTCGTTTCCCTTCTCCGCTCCTTGTGGGAAAAAGCCTAACCTCCAACAATAAAAGTGACTCACCTACAGGAACTGATTTCCTCCTATTAATGCTCTTATCCTGGGAAGCATTTATTAGGAAATTAGTAATTCATTCCACAAATATATGTGAGGCACTTGGCTGGCTGCGTAGGGATGGAGGTACCCTGGCCTTCAGGAAATTCACATCCTAATCAGAGAGCGAGTTGGGAAAATTGCTAATTAAGGATGAATGCTGATCAGAAACCTCAGTGCACAGTTTCCAAAGTTGGGAAGCTTGGTTTTGTGGGTTTGCCTGGGTGGGGTCAGTAGGGATTCCAGGGAACAGCTTGACCCAGGAAGGGAGATCCCATGTTGCAAGGCAGAGCTGGCAGTCTTCAGATGAACTGGCCGTCGGCTCTCTGACTTTTGCTCTTTATTCTCAGATGCTCCCTTGTTAAAGTGGGTTGCCTCATGGCACGCTTGCCATTGTGCCCCACTGCATCCCCTTCCCATCTCTATCCTCCACGGGGAGGATGAACGCTTACCTAATGAAAGTGGCCGAAAATATAGGTTCCACTTTTTTTCCACTGTCATTTTTCTCTATTGAACTTACGCTATGTGCTCTGGGCAGGAAGAACCTTGGTAAAGGACCGAGTTCTTTTGTAGTTTTCACGTAGGCCATTGATAACTTTCTTTCACCAGTCCTCACCTGCCCTTCCGTGGTGTCTGAGTGTCTTTCTAGGAATTCTGAAGGACATTGCAAGGTGTGCCTGCAGGCAGACTAGACCTCCAATAAAAAGGGGGATTATCTCCAGCTTTGAGCCAATGCCCAAAATGCCTGTTCTCTTGACAGTTTCACTGTCTCTGAAGACACTGCTTGGGCACCACTGTCACCTGTTGGCTCAGCTCTGCTGAGCATAGCACAGTCAGATTGCTTGCTGACATTAGGTTAACGTGTGGGGGGAAAGGGGAGCCAGGGCACGTAACACAGAATTGTGGGAGTGTGCACATTTGAGAGCCCAATGGACTGACGTCAAACCCAGCTTTTCCACCTGGATGAAACTAGCCTGGACATGCTACGACTTTTTTTTTTTTTTTTTTTTTTAACAGTTATTTTTCTTTAATAGGACTTGAGATTTTTAACCCAATTTTGCTTTGGGGGAAAATGCATTAACCATATGTCTTGTCAAGATACCGCTTTTTTTAAAATATTCAGAATGAAAGTCATCCCTGGCCTTGGAACTGTTTCTCTGGGCACACCTGCTTTCTCCATCAGTTTCTCTGACTTCTTATTTCCCATTTGCAAATGGAGACACAGGCAGCCTTGGAGGAAGAAGGGGCTTCTCCATCAGCATGACTAAAGAAAGGGTGTGTGAAATCCTTGGGTGTAGCTGGCAGGCACCCTAGTCCAGGAAGCAAGGGCTCAGGGTAGCTGGTGGGGGGCCTGTTTGCACAGCATCCTGGCTCATGATGGGATTTCTTTTTCTTCTCCTGATTTTTATTACACAAATAGTAATGTACAGGAAATGTTTTATTAAAGAAAAGGGGAAAAAAAAACCTTAACACTGTTACTCAATGAACCTGCAATTATCTTTTCCTTTTTATTTTAATTCACATATTGACAGTTTTCTTTATGTGGCTTTCAATGTAGCGTAAACACAATTTTACATTCTGCCTTTTTCTTTTTAACTTAACATTCATTAAAGCTTGCACTGCTATCAATGATTTGATATTACAGTTAGTTGCCTTTTTTTTAATCAAGTTATTACAACTAATTTATAGAGTCTCAGGCAAGCCCAACGGTGTGTGCATAGCGTTCGTTTTTCAGGAAATCGTAGGACCACCTGTAGCATGCTCCTCAGCCTAAGACCCCAGCACACTCTGAGCTTCGACAACCAGGTTCCGGGATTTATTTGGACTGTTCCATACTCTCCATTCAGACCACCAGCACATATTAATTCTAAGGTTTTTTTGATGATACTATTGATGATGAAATACATGTGTAAACAAAGCAGGAAAGTCACTCTGAGGGAGGGATATCTACGGTAGGTTCCAGAAATAGCCACTTTTCCCCAAAGTACTCCCTAAGTGGTTGGAAGGTCATGACTGAACTTGGGCTGAGGCTCAGGCAGGTCTTTCCAGATGTCAGCACCTAGTTGGTCACGTGTTGACCAGGTCAAAGTGCTGGCACCTCACCTGGTGGGGCAGCGGAGTGGAGCAGTGCTGCTCCTGAGGGGAGGGGGTTGGGGAGACTGGAGGGAGCAGTGGTTTTGGAGGTGATCCAGAAAGAGGGTGTGTGGCAAGGGACGCTGGGCAGCCAGGGGGCAGCATGGGAGCGTTTTGCATCTGATGGCTGAGGAGACAGAGCTGGAAGAGGGTGAGAAGCACGAGCTTCCATTCTCTAGGCCCAGCCCTGGAAGAGGGCTGGGGAGGAGGGATGATGTCCTGTTTATTTCTTCATAGAATCTCTCTACTGAGACCAGAGGTTGAAAACTGGAAGTCTGTGGGCCATAAGCAACCTGCAGAATTTTTTATCTTAGGGATCTCTGTAGTTTTGTTTTGTTCTTCAAAGTATTATTTACATGCAATAAAATTCACTCGATTTAAGGGTACAGTTAGAAGAATGTTGGTAATTGTATACAGTGGTGTAATCACCGTGACACATCAAGATTTGAAACAGTTACCTCACTCTAAAAAGTTTTCACCAGTTCCTTTGCACTCCCCCACCCACTCCAGGCAACCCCGGATCTGTTTCTTACTCCATAAAGTTTTACCTTTTCTAGAGTTTCATGTAAATGGAATCTGAAAGTAGCCTTTTGTGTGTGACTTCTTTCACTTACCTAAGAGCTTTTAAAATTCATTCATGTTGTTGCATACGTTAGTATTTCATCCCTTTTAATTGCTGAGTAATATTCCAAAGTCAAGGTGTACTGCAATTGGCTTATCCATCTTTCTCCCAATGAGGCTTATATAGATTGCTTCCCGTTTGGGACCTCTATAAATAATGCTGGTGTGAACATTTGTATGCATGTCTTTTTGTGGACATGGGTTTTCATTTCCTTTGTAAATATCTCGGAATAAGATTGCTGCATCATATGGTAAGTATATGTTTAATTTTATAAGAACATTCCAAGTGGTTTCCAAAATGGAAGAACCATTTTGCATTTCTCTAAGCATCTCAGTTGATCTGCACAGTTGCTCTTGAAGTCTTCCAAATAGCTGCCAACAATTCAGAAACCTTTAAAGGGGCATCTGGTCTCTAACTCATCCCAGTTTCTATTTGATCCACTTTGCTGGTTTGTGTTTTCCACCTGTCACCTGTAGGTTGTGGCCTCAGCCACAGAAATTCTTCCGAGCAACTTTCTGGCTCCTTGTGTGGAGCAGGTTATCATGATTAAGAGCAGGTCTGTGGGTACAGGAAGATTTAGGCTGGAGTTTCATTCTCTTGCCATTTGTACGTTATGTTGGGGTTCTCTGTGCATCTGCTTCTTCATCTTAAAATCCTAGGGACACTTTATTCAATAATTCGTTCTTAAAAATGAAATAACATAGAACATGTCAGACACCTATGAGAAGGTTGAGCCCATGGAAAATATGCACTGGAGGGGACGTGCCAGCATCCATGCCTGGTGATCCTCCATATTTGTGTGAGTGCACACTCATCAGAATCACCTGTGTAAATTTATAGAAAACATTCATCCCTGTGCTTCTACTCCAGCTTTCCTATGAAATCAGAGTCTTCCGGGCTGCATGTGCACGTGTGCATTATTTACTAGTTCCTTAGATAATTGGAATGAGCATCCCTGGTCAACAACCATTCATGGACAGGGAAGAGATAAATTCTAAACTCACTTAAACCCGCCTGTGTGACTTTGGACAAACTGCTTAACCTCTCTGAAGGGCCAGGGTAGCCAAGCTCTGACTCGAACAAATTTGATTTTTCACAATTGTTAGGTTCTTCCTGGTAGGCAGTTGGAGACAGATGAGTTGGAGGTAGTTGAGGGCTGTGCCTGCTTCCCAAGAAATGTGTCAAAATGAAGGCAAATCTTGGTCTGAATTCTGCCATGCATAGACTGTGTGTGAGTAAGCAGGCCTGAGAACAGTCACCAGCTTGTCCCATAGGCACAGTGGCGTCCCTGTCCTCCTTCCTGATGGGTGAGTGTATTGACAGCAACTTGTGTGAAAGACTTACTTGAGGCTGATGTGAGAGTGTTCTAGCAACAAGAGTCAGCTAACTTTCCAGTCACAGCTAGTGATAAAATTCTATGGACCCTGGAGTCAAGGATACCGTTCCAGGGAGACCGAGGTGGTTGAGATTCTGTCCCCTGCCGCACAGGCTGTGGGAGGGCTGAGGACACTGCTTCCAGCCAGTCCACATGGTTCCAATACCATTTCTAATGTCTTAATTAATCATTATTAGATATGCTAATTAAGAGTAGCTAATTAATAAGATGAAGACAGCCACAATCTTAGCTGCCTCTGGAATATGGCTTTTCATTAGTCTTTTAAATGTTAGCTGAACACCTCTGAAGAGCTTAGTTCCATTAGGCTACTTGGGTCACAAACTCAGCACCCTGGGGTGTGGACAGTGTTGCAGATTATTTCTGAGGTTCAGCCCAACCTGAGACTGAACAGTGAGTTCTGCCTGTGAAGGGTCCTAATGGAGCACACTTCTCCTTTACTCTCCTCAGAAACCCTCTGAGGCCCCCAGGCCACGTTAGTGCCTTCCGTCCCCTCCCATGTGAAGTGCTGACCTCGGGACACACAGCCAAGTCCCCAGCCTCTGTAACATGGCGTCCCTTTTGGCTACTTCATTGGCCTGCCTTATTTCCCAAGCTTCATTGATTTGTGGAGAACAACTTAAAAAAAAATTTTTTTTGGCCATCTCTGCATAACACTAACATTGTCCTTTTTCTTAAAACAGACACACTTTCTTTATATATCTAAGTATCTTCTTTAGTTTTAATCACACATAATACCAAGAAATTGTGGTTTTAATGTACTAGCTGAGCATTTTTTCATACATTGAAATAAATACATAACTAGTATCTGAAATAAACTGTTTAAAGTATTAATGAATATTTAAAATAAAAAGTAACCATCTACATGCTGCCTGAAATCAGCTCTTGTCACTCCAGTGGCTGCACACAGCACGGTGGGAATCATGGCTGTGTTGTCCTTGTCGGGTTCCTTGCCCATCTCCCCACTAGACAGTGAGACCCTGGAGGGCAGGGACTGGCTTTCATCTCTGCATCACCCTGTCAGTGAGCCTGGTGCAGAATATGCATCCAATAAATGTTTGATGAGTGAATACCTCCCTCATGAGCACAAGCAAAATACCATTAGCAAATACAAATATTTGCTGTTTTCTCTCACTTTGATTCCTAACCTCTGATAAACTCTTAAGTACAAAAACATGGAATCAAAACATAAATAAATACCAAAATATAAGTGAAGTGAGACCTATTTTCTACCTCTTGAAACTTTTTATTATACAACAGAACTCTTTCATTTAATTCCCCAGTATGTGGGGGTGGGGAGTTGAATGATTTAAAAATATCAACAGTTTTTTTTAAATAAGGGCTAGGTGTATAATACAGTGGTAGAGCTCTTGCCTGGCACACGCAAGGCCCTGGGTTCAATCCCCAATACTGAAAAAAACAAAATAAAATAATAAAAGTTTACCTTATCCAAAACTTAAATCACCTTCACAATGTAAAATACAAAGACCAGAAACTGAAACTTACTCTGCTTTGGATCTCCTGTGCCTGCTAGTCCCTGGGACATAATGGACATGCAGGAAGTATATGAATCATTCATGAATGGATGGATGGATGGATGGATGGATGGATGGGTGGATGGGTGGGTAGATGGGTGGATGGGTAGGCTAATGAACAAAAGAGCAGTGACCCACTGACTTTGATTTACATAATCTTGCCAACCCAATTCTATGCATTTTAGTAAAGGCCTAGCAAGAAGCATATTTAAGAGAAAATTTTCTAATATCTGAAAATGGCAGTTATTCTCATTATTTTGAATAAATTTTTACTTCTAACCTTCTTAAAAGAAAATTTGATGATTCAATCTTAAAAAATAAAAAATTTTTGGTCAGAAATTCAGAAATCTTTCAGAAAGCAAAGGTTTCAGAGGTGGGCGGGGTAGGAAGCTCAGTGGGACAGCCCTTGTCTAGCATGCGCAGGGCCCTGTGTTCAATCCCAGTACCACAGAAAGAAGAAAGAAGCAAACATTCCAGAGTAACTCAGTTGAGTAAAAGTTAAAAACTCATTTTCTACTTCCTGAATTCCCTTTAAATTATATAGGAAATGTAGCACATGAAATTTTTCCGAGGTCTGTCTTTTCATGGATTTTGAGGAATGAAAAGTTCAAATTTAGAGAACAATGTCTCTTAACATAGAACTTACCTTGAACTTTTTCTGCATGGTGTTTACAGTTTTCATTTCATATTGAAGCGTTTGCATTTAATTACATAAAACATTTTAAGAGTTCTGTATTTTTTTTATTTTGGTGTTGATTAATTTTGTAAGCTTAGTAAGAAACCATGCCCAGCAGAAGAAAAAAGACATGTTTAAATACATAAGAAGCATCTAATTGACTTGAGCCTTTAAATGACACTTTTTTCAGTGTTTAGGTGAAAGAGATAAAAGGAATTGTTTCTTTGCACTGATTTTACTTTTTCACATAATTGCTGTGGTGCTTTTGTTCATGAAAAGGGAAGCAGTGCCAACTTCCAAAGGCCGTTGCCTAGTTTCCATTTGGGACGGTCAACTGATGCAAGTTTTCCAGCTTGCTTTAAACGTCCCCACTTGCAAATATGGTGCCTGTTTATTATGTACAGTTCCTTCTGACCCTGGAGTCTTTGGCAGGATCATTCCAAGAAAGACACAAAGCTCAAGGCAGGGGTTGCACTGTGGGGGTCCGCAGTATGCTCACTGGCAAGCTGCTTTCAGATCACCCCTCACCCAGCAGCCCTGGAGCAAAGCCCCCATGGTCCTGAAACTGGGAAAACCTACTCACTCTGGAACCCTTTCACTGACCCCATCCGGTGAGGTAAAAAATGGTTACTTCAAATGGAAAGCAGAAGAGGCCAAAATTATGTTTCTAACCATTTTTGCTACACTCTGCAAAGTTCGACTGGAAGTGCAAATTGTTATGCAAGATTCGCTAAGTACCATGTTACTTTACATAACGTTGTACAACATGCTCTCAGGAGGCATTTCTACAGAAAGAGCCATTTCCAGGCCTCTGGTACGTTTTGTTTACTGAGTATGCCATGTCCAGAGAGAAATGTAATTAAGGGAAATGATTATATATAGTCAAATAGGCACATCGAGGGAAATTCAGATGTATTATCTCAAAGTCTGTGTCTCCATCAGGGCCATTTGTCTTCTGTTCTCCCTAATATGGGGTGCGTGTGCATGCTTGTTCCACTCAAGACTCCTGGTCTTCTGGTAACCTCACCCAACCAAGAGTTCTTGCTGGACCTGAGGACTCAGACACACTGTTATCCTCATAGTTTTTACTATGGGAAGTTTTCTAATTTTTGTAGCACAGGCCCTGAGCAGTTTCCCTTTATTATTCCCTTGGTCGGATTCTCTTTTCTTGGTTTTCTTCATTTGCACTGAGGCTTCAAGAAACAACAATAACAATCACCACTTTGTCAGTGTGCACTCCGGATTTGCTTAAGCAGAGTCAGGTCACAGCAGCCAGGAGCCGTGCTTTATCTGCTGAGGAATTGTATTTTCTGGAGTATGTACTGAAGCGCAAGAACAAATCATTAAGTGACACAAGTGAACAGAAAGAGATAAGTATTCAAAAATCCTGTGACCTCTGCTGCGAGGGTGCTGGCAGAAGACACCAGCTTTAATTGTGTGTTTCTCTCTTGCCGGTGTTCACTAACATATCCCAAGATCTCAAGGCAAAAGGTGGTTGAGAAGGCAATATTTTTATTCCAGTGGTCATATCAGTTTTTTAATAAAAAGTATTTTCCTAGGTATAATTAAACAGTATTTATACACAAATTATTCTAGTGAAGCAGGAAATGCCATCTTAGTTGTGCATGAGAAATGAAATTTAAATACAGATTTGTAGATCTTTTGCTTTTCTTTTGTTTTTTTCATAGCAAGAAAAAAAAAAAACACTACCTGAATATTTTTCTCTATATTAGCATATGCATATTTAACTTATATTCTTTTCTTCACCCTGTAGAAGTGCATCAACAGCACATTCTGATTTTTGTCTACTTTCATTGTTTTAAGTGATATCTGAAGTTGTATAGTTATATTTTAAACTAAGAGGATTCATTTGCTCTGGAATGGAAGCTTCCAATAGCAATATAGATTCATAAGTTAAAATATTTAGCAAATAACGTCAGCTATACCTTAAAACCAGTCTCTGTCACATTTTACTATCAGTAAGAACTGTTAGAATTCCTGTTCTCTAGAGCAGTGATATGCATATTTTAAAATTGAACACAGAAAGCAGAATCCGAGCTGTGGCCAAGGGGCCCTGACTTGGTGCACTGTCAACCTTGAGATGAGGCAGTGTGTCACCACGTCGTCCAGACACTACATGTTGTCTCACCATGCTGATGACGGTGGTTTGCCCCGTCTCTGATACACTCTTGTGTGTGGAGCATTACCCTAGTTTGTGCTTTTCCAAGCATAACACTATGGAAAACTCTAGATGTAAATTCTTTATGGTCAAATCAAGATAGGAAAAAATAATTCGAGTTTCAGTTTTTTTGTTAAGTTTTTTAACTTATTGTGTGGAGCTAGGACAACACAGAGCTATTGCTTAGCAACACTGGATTAGGCAGAAAATAATTTAAGCTCCCAAATGAGAAACATTTGTAATGGAATATGCTCTAACACTTGCTTTACCACATGGCTTAGCACCCTCCACTCACACATGGTTAAACACATGTCCCAACTGATGTTTTAACACCGCCTCACACATCTTTATGCTCTTTGTTCACACGTGCTGGAACACATGCTTTGACACTCTTTGTGCACTCTGTGCACACAGGCAGAGTATTGTCTTGGGTTTCATTTTCTAGAGGTTCACTGGTTAGTGGCATTCAGAGATAGGTGCCTAAGAAAGTCCCAGCTCTTTCTGGTAGGTGGTGTGCATACGTGGGTTTCTTGAATCCATCTAAGAGAACCCTCAAGGAGGTGGTCATGGCCATGGGCTTGTGTGTCCACTGCACCGAGTTGTGGCCTGCTTAGGTATTTTAGCAGATGGGGTGTCATGTCACAAAGTGTTGGATTCCACCCTGCCAGTCCACTTGTATGTTCCCATACTGTCAAGCTCTGAAGTCCTGCTCTCGACCAGAGGTAGAATGAGGGTTTAACATTTCTCTACTGTCTTCTTTGGCAGTTTCAGCACAGATGATAGCTGCCGCCACTCAGGCCAGGTGAATATCTCCTATTTCTGACTTCCTAGACGGCCATCAGAGGCCGCTGTCACAGAGTACCCTAGACGGGGTCGCTCCAAATAACAGATACTTATTTCTCATAGTTCTAAAGGTTGGAAAGTTCAAGATTAAGGTGCTGGTAGGTCCAGTTTCTAGTGAGGATCCACCTCCTAGTTTACAGCTAGCTGTCTTATTGTACCCTCACATGGCAGAGAGCAAACTACTAGCTCTTAAGTAGAATAAAATGGTGACTGTAAACTAAATCTGAACAGCACTTCATGGTTTACAAAATATTATATAAGTATATGTACACACACACACACACACACACACACACACACACATAATGTGGGAGAGAGTTGGTGTGTGGGTATGTTTTGGTACTGAGAATTGAACCCAGGGGTGCTTTGCCACTAAACTACATCCCCAGTACTATTTATTTATTTATTTATTTATTTATTTAGAGAAAAGGTCTCACTAAGCTGCCAGGGTGGCCTCAGATTTTCAATCCTTCCGCCTCAGCCTCCCAAGTTGCTGGGATAGGTGTGTGACACCCCACCAGGCTTATCTTTTTGATACCTGTTGGAACACTGGGAAGTAAAACATTATTACCCATTTTATGGACAGGCAAACTAAAACCCAGATATCTAAGAACTCTGTCAAAAATCTCATAGCTAGAAGGTAGTGGGGCTGGATGTTGAACACGTGTCCTCTGGCATCTAAAACTGTTTTCCCTGCCCTGTTGCAAGGCTGTCCTGTGTACTGGGAGTATCAGAAGTATTCCTTCCCATCCAAGAGCTTACAGAGGAGGAAAGATACTCACACATGGAAAGCAGCTCCCATCCTTTGAGGCCTATGAATGTACTAGGCACCTTACACTAAATCATTCCTCTTAATCTTCGCAACATCCTGCCTGACAGGTGAGGAAACTAAGGCCTAAAAACACAATAAACTCACTCTGAGTCGAAGAAGTAATAAACAGCAGAACTAGAATTTGAATGCAAGCCTGATTCTAAATAAAAGCCATACTTTAACCATTACTCATGTTGGCTCCCAACCAACAACAATAAATGAGTTCATAGGCAAACCACAGCTATTGGATGAGGCAGTTTGGGATGAAGGATATCCTTTCCCTAATCATTCATGGTTTTGATACTTTGTGATTTTTCTCAACATTTTAAAGTGAATAAATGTAAGAGGAAGTAAGAGTTTAAATATGATATAAGCACATTTCTATATTAAGCCCAGGTTTAGTCAGCACCACTGCCTGGGCGGAATGCAAGGCCATAAATTGTACTGCCCGGCTACATCTTCATGGAAATTTTATTTTATAGATAACTTGTGCTCACAATTAAGTGAATATAAAAATCACTTCTGTTCTGTGGCTATAAGTTTCCCAAGAGTCTTGGTGAATGCTAAATTAAGTTATTTGAAAATAAATTCTACCTCATTGACTGGACCCTAACAGGTCAAAATTGAGCAAACTGTATAAAGCATGATATCCATTTGGTGAGTCTGAATAGCCTTTTTCATAATTGTATATTAATAACTCAAGCTACCTTCATAGCTGTCTTTAAAGAAAACTTAAAGGCAACTAAAATCCTTCAACTAACTTTCCATGTTGTGTTGGTTTGGACCCAGATGCAGAGACCAGTGGTCAGACCATTTAATCACAGAACGAGATGAGCCAGGAATAGCAACCCTTGGCTGCTGGACTGGTGAATGTAAGTGGGAATTAGTGATTACTTCAAATGGTTGGAAGATCCCAGGGGAAAATTTGGGGGCTCTTCAGTCTGTTCTGCCCTAAAAACAGAATTATTAGTACAAATACCTGGCAACATTAAAATGCGGGTGCAGACTTGGAATGTATAAAGCCTCACTTTGGTTTCTTTGTATTTTTAGTTGAATTTCACCATGATGAGGTTCAAGATCAAATAGTTATATTTTAATATAGTATTTGCCAAATTTCCAAACCTCTAAGCACAAAATCCTCAGCCTTCATTTCTTTGCTTGCCTGGAAATCTAGGTAGCACTGAGCCAAAAGCAGAAGTTATGAAGTGAGATTATACTTGATTAGGAACAAAAAAATCCTACATCCAGAAATGCAGATGTGCACAGCAGTCCCAGGGGAATGTTGGTATTTGATCTCTAAGTCTTAAAGGTTCATGTTCCCAAGGTTAAGCAATGCAGAGAGCCAACTTTTATTAGTAACTAATGCTGAAATTACTCAAGAGATTCTAGAAGTATTACATTACAAATCACTCAGCTTTGGAAATCCTACAGCTAGTGAGTTACAAATATCACTGTATGAGAGAAAGGGGCAATAAGTGAAGGACATCATTCATAAACTTAATTTATAATGTTGTAGCATGTTCATGAGTTTATCGTGTGAAAGTTTTCATTTCAGAAGGAAAAGGAAAGGGGAGCATATGAGGTCTGTCTGTCGAAACCCCAGCTAAAAGAACCAGGAAGCAAAGACCTCTGTGTCCAGGGAAATTGGGGTGGGGACAGAGGTGGGGCAGTCCACCTCGGGCTGTAGTATCTTCCTGCCTTTCTAGTATTTAACTTTATGACCTGGAGCAAGTTGTTTGTTTATTGAGCAAGCCTTCCATTTTGGTGAAAGTTAAAGCCTTGGAATTTGCAAAATAATAGCCATCAACAAACATGGTGCTGTGGCCATCTGTGAAAAAGAGATAGGTACCAGACATTTCACAAGGGGAGAATTTTAATAGAACCAAGTCCAGTATCAAAACCAGGAATTGTTAGAGGCATTAATGTGTCACCCAGCTTTCCATGGTGCCTGCTTCACAATTCCAGGTTTCCCGTTGGACTAAACACTTCCTGTTTTAAACCTAATGGTGATTTGGGTTTTTCTTTTTCTAAATCAGTGTCTTTAATCCTAATAACAATGACGAAAGAATGGATAAATCTGTGTTGGTTACAAAAGTAAGATCTTACAGGCAAAATGATGCCTTTTATCCTTTTCACCAATAATGTCTGCTACTCGGTGCGTGTGTTTTCATTGTGAGCTTGATCTGCCCTTGATATATGTTGAGAAGTGTTTTCTTCAGAAATGAAATCCATTAAACCATCACATCTTGGGAAGAGGTTTTAACATGATCAGATTGTGCAGTCTTAAAATTCAGCAGATAATGCATGATATTATACAATTAAATGCATATGTAATTGTAAGTCTGTGATATATTTTAGGTGGACAACATGAAGGCAAAATACAGGAAAATGAAACACTGCATACATGTTATTTACATCACACCAATAAATTCAAATTCAGGTTGTGGTATTTGAACATTGCTGCTTCACTCATCCTCACTGATGGTATATTTCAGATTTTAGATTTTGATAAATGCACTGCAGAGTGTAGAAGTTATTTAGGTAGCTAAAAAATAACTTGCCAGACTGATAATGAAAGTTATTCAAGATGTTCTGTCAAAATTCTTTCCAATTAGTGTTGAAGTCTTGAAGGGCCAGGTTTAGATTTTTATTAATATGTTAGTTTTATTAATGTATTTTTTGATACATGCATAGTGTGACAGTCTAATACATTGCATGATATTATATAATTATGGCACTTTTAATTTGCTATACCCCAGCCTGTTCCTCAGTCATATTTAAAATTCAGAATTACTTCATAGTTTCATAACTAATAACTCATTAGGAAGCTGTGCCATGTACTTGAGGTTACCTCTAAGGCAATCCATATTTAACAATAAACCCAAGAAACTCCTGGCTACTTGACTGTCATTGACCAGTTTAAATATTTAAAGTTTTCATCTGACCCTTTGTCTAACCACTTATAGAAAATGAAATACAAGTTGTGTACAAAACAGGAGAAAGAGAATTTCTCTTAAATAGTCTTTTCTAAATTAAGAAAACTTGTATTAGGAGAAACTAAATACTTAGATTATACATATTACAATGTATATTATAAAAATAATTCTATATTATGACTGTTACATAAATGTGTAGTACATGTATACTAAATCATCTGTTAATAACTATATATAATCCAAGCATTAAATTACATAACCTGAGTATTAAATTGTATCATATATATCATGTAAAATCTATTTGATTACTTCCAATGTAATTACTTATATATAAATATATGTGTATATGTGTCTGTATGTGTATATCACGGTTTATTATTTTTTTAAAAAGATCCATTTTTCTTTTCTTTTTCCATATTATTTTTTATCAAGACATAGAAATTTAAGCCTATTATCCCACAGAGGTCAAATTCATATTCACTGTTAAGCATCATTTCCATTCCTGTACTTTCTATTATATATTAAACGATAGCTTTTGACTTGTTTCTGCCTTTACTCCAAATAAGAAATTGAGACTTCTTTTTAATGTCTTGCTTTACCCAGGAAAATGAACATAGTCAAAAATTACAGCAGTTCAACCCCTTGCTTATTGAGATGTTTATTACCTATATCATTTAGATCTTGTCCCACTACCTAGTAGGTATTAAGGTATGAATTAAGTTAAAGTTAGAACAACATACTGCTGTGGTTACAGTAGTGTGCTAGTGTGATTTAATTAACATTTATTCAGTATCTACCTGGCAGAAGTGGTGGGTTCCGTGGGGATACAAAGATGGGGATGGTGTTGAAAATATGTCAACTGAGGTAATGACATAACCAGGATCTGTTTTAGATTCTGCATTGGTCAGGGTTCTTAGATTCAGGGGGACAGAATCATTGAGCTCATATGAGCAGAAGGAGATTTACCGGTGCAGCTTGCAGACTCTCTGGGGAGGCCAGGAGCTGCACAGTCCTGAGTGACAGCAGCATCAGACTTCTGAGAGCCCTCAGTCGTACCCCGCATGGTGCCCATGATGCAGGGACCTGGATCCCTAATCTCTGCCCAGCTGTCCCAGAGGAACCAACTGCAGCCCTCCCCACACACAGCTGCCTCACACTGATCATCCACTTGCCAGTTTTACACAGGCCTGTTTGGCAGACCCGGCCACATCAGAACCTGGTTCTGAGAGAATCTTGGGAACGTAGCTCTTGGCTCTCCAGTTTTGTTTGTCAAAGCTGCTAAAAGGAACCAGAGGCTCTGTGGAGTGAGCCATTGCACAGCATTCCTCAGGGAAGCATAAAGTGGTGACTCTCAGATTATGTTCCCAGAACCCTAAAACTGCCCACCCACCAACAGGTTGCTAAGGAGAAGGAAGAGGTCACACAGGCAGGATGTGACCTAGGGTATAGCTGCGTGGCATCTGTTCATCAGTGGGCATGTCTGTAATCATTGCCTTTAAAAAGTTTTCTATCTTTCACTTTTAGTTTTTTGTGTTTGGGGTTTTTCTGTGTGTGTGCATGTATGTCTAAGTTTCAAACCTACTACTAACCTGCAGTTTATATGCTTCAATCTTGTACCTACAGCCAGGAGCGGCAGCGCTTGCCTATAATCCCTGCAACTCAGGAGGTTGAGGCGGGAGGATCCCAGATTCTGGGCCAGCTGCAGCAGCTAGCAAGACCCTGTCTCATAAGAAAAAATAAAAAGGGGTGAGGGGTGTAACTCAGTGAGTAGCGCACCCCTGGGTTCAGTCCCCAGTACTGGAATAAACAAACGAAGAACAAACTTCTATCTAGTACCTTTTGTGTTAGGTCTGGTTTTGTAAATATAAAGTTGGGTTTGTTTCCATAATAAGCTTTTCAGTTGAACATTGTCATTTTTGTTACCAATATTTGAAAACAATTACAAATTCAACTCTTCTCCCACATGCATCGTTAGAGAAAGTGCTAACAGGCCCATTCATATTAGAGTTTTTAATGTGAAGTCACCACCTCCTGAGAACATGCCTTTGAGTTGTTTCAAAGCCTTTCCCACATCTTCTCAGAAAACCTCAGCAGTGGAGGGCAACCCAGTCATCATAGCCATAGGGATGAAGGGACTGGACACATTTAATTACTCTTCAGCTACTTTATTTCATTTGACTTCAAAAACAAAATTAGCAGTAGCAGAAGACAGTGGTTACATGGGGTTAAGTTAATCAATGTGTGCTAATTAAATAACTGTTCTGCGTTGCCATTAATGCCTGTTTCAGATGGTGTGGAGCTCTTAGTAAGTCTTACCTTCTTCAGTCTCTGTTTTTTGCCACACAGACTAGATGAAAAGAAAGCAATCTCGAAAGTAGGACAGAGACAGCTACAGGGTGAGCTGAATCCCTAATCTGAAAACTCAAATCCAACTGTGTTATCAAATCTGAAACTTCTTGAGCACCAGTATGATGTTCAGAAGGTTTCAGATTTTGGAACATTTTGGATTTTGGATTTTCAGGTTAAGGGTGCTCAACCAGTGAGTCTATGCAGATGTTTCAAGATCTGATAAACTTAGAAATCCGAAACACTTCAGGTCCCAGGCATTTCACATGGGGGACTCTGAGCCCTACATGCACACACATTGGTCCTGGGGAAAGTTCTAGTTGGGGCTTCTCTCATGCAGTTGCTCAGGAGTGGCTCTGACCTTGACATACGTGGCCCGTCGCACTCTGACCCCTCGGGTGCTTATGACAGTGTGCGCCGGGGAAACCTGCCTTCCCTCCCCCTTTCCTTCATCTTCAGGCATGTTGAATCTCACGCCTCCCTGTCATGCAACATCCACACTCAGCCTCTTTGTCAGCCCGGAAACAGATAAGCAGCCAGGCACGTTTCTTCAGAGTAGCGGAAGCTCTCCCGCGTGCCCAGGGCCCTGCTGGCCGCCTCTGTCATTCCCTCTTGCTCAAGTCAGCCTCACAGGACTTTATTGTTGTTACATTTCCATGTTTCCTATGCAAAACTGTGGTGAGTTAGTTGAACTACTTATAATTTAAAAATAGAAACTAAACATTTTAAAACTATGACTTTCATATTTATATTGAATATCTTAAAAATTCAGAAAGGCATAAAAAAATAAAATGAAACTCCTTTTAAGCCTCATCCCCCATTGAACCACCATTAACAATTTCACATGTATTCTCCCATCTTTTCCTGCGCATATTTTACATACTAAGATCTAAACCTTTTTATGGTTTTTAAGTTTTAGAAACTTGTCTGTGATTTACTCTTACTTTGAATAAAATCTTTAAAGTTATTGTCCTAACTTGGCATATGGTATATTTTAACAAAAAATATATAATCTGCCTGAGGTGTTTTGTTTCTTTGTTTGTTTGGTACCAGGGATTGAATCCAGGGGCACTTAACCACTGAACCACATCCCCAGCTCCTTTTTATTTTATTTTTTTATTTTGAGACAGGGTCTTGCCGAATTGCTGAGGGCCTTGCTAAGTTGCTGAGGCTGCCTTTGAACTTGAGACCCTACTGCCTCAGCCTCCCCGGTCACTGGCATTATAGGCATGTGCCAACACACCCGGCTAGGGTACTTATATTATTATGGGTTTGTTGAATAGAAAATAATCCAGCAACGTTTGCATTTTGAAAACCTGGCCTCCACTGTGCTCCAATGTACAGTATTCATGATTTACACTGGGCATATTTATATACGTGGAGTAACAGGTCTGTGAAAAAGTTACATTGATTACAAGAGCTAATGTAAGCTTGGGAATGTTCATGTTAATACTTAGGTTCTTTCAAGTAAGGCCCTTTGCGTTCTCCACATAGAAGACCGTTTCCTAAAAGCGATAAAGTGGAACACTCATCTTTAATGTTTTATACTGTGCCAACTACATCTTTGACAAGATTCTTTGTTTTAGTTATTCTTCTTATCAGAGACATTTGTAAAGGGATGTGTTCTGCATGCTAATTGAAGCATATGCCACATTTTTGACAGAAAAGAGTTACACAATACTCCCACTAAGAATTGAGGAAATCTTTGCCTGATATGGCAGAGTTCAGTGTTTCCACATTCAGAAACCAGTTTCTGCTGACCAAATACACCAACAGATGCTGCTACTCGTGTATACAAAAGTGGAATCACTTGACAGCTTGCAGTGAACATTTCCCCTTGACATTAAGTCTCCGTTTAATAGTTATCTTCTCCTGAGGACTGAACAGAGCTGTTCTTGGTGTACGGGTAGAAATCCATGGCTAGTAAGTTCGTGCCACGCCATGGTGGCCAGTGGTCTCCTACCCATGGGTTGCAGGCCCTCAGATCTCTACAGTAAGTTTTCTCTGGGCTTAGCCTGGGCGGGGTGGTGAGAGGGCCTCTGTACATGCCCTTCCTGGCCTCTCTCCAGCCTCTTCTCTTCATCTCCATCACCCTTCTTCTTACTTCCTGTCTGCTCTCTCCTTCATTTCCTTTTAGTCACCATTTCTTCCTCACGATTGGTTCTTTGTGTGTATACATGTCTCCTCTTTTTTTTTTTTTTTTTTTTAATGGTACCGGGGATTGAACTAGTCAGAGGCACTTGACAACTGAGCCACATCCCATCCCTATTATTTTGTATTTTATTTAGAGACAGGGTCTCACTGAGTTGCTTAGTGCCTCGCTTTTGCTGAGGCTGGCTTTGAACTCATGATCCTCCTGCCTTTGTCTCCTCTTTTGTTAAAATCTGGTTGTTTGATCTCAGGAAAACACCTGGGGAAAGGGATAGAATGTTCAAGCCCTATGTTTTTTATAGATAATGTGTGAAGGTTTTTGACCTAGTACCTA
The DNA here is from genome assembly GCF_902686455.1 of Sciurus vulgaris. Taxonomy (NCBI): domain Eukaryota; kingdom Metazoa; phylum Chordata; class Mammalia; order Rodentia; family Sciuridae; genus Sciurus; species Sciurus vulgaris. Next base: position 17,503,943 of record NC_136464.1, on the reverse strand, counting down.
GTGTCCCTAACCGTGTCTGACTTTAACAGAAGGGTCCCCGACACATTGAGCAGGCCGCTGCTGGCTCTCAGTTCTCTCTCCACTGCCATGGTCCCTCTCTTACCTGCCTCCCAGCCAGACTAAACTCCTCCCACTTCCCGAGAGTACCGTTCTGTTTTGTTTTCTTTTCTTTTCTTTTGATACCAGGTATTGAACCCAGAGGTGCTTAACCACTGAGCAATATCCCCAACTCTCTTTTTAAATATTTTATTTAGAGACAGGGAGTCTTGCTGAATTACTTAGGGCCTCACCAAGTTGCTGAAGCTGGCTTTAAACTTGCGTCCTCCTGCCTCAGCCTCCAGAGCTGCTGGGATTACAGGCATGTGCCACCCACCACTCTGGGCCCCAGAGTGCTTCTTGTTCTCATCTCACTCATGCCATTCCCCGGTCCTGGACGTCCACCTCTGCCTCTTCCTCATCAGTCCTACCCACTGCATTTCCACATCCCAAAGGAAGGAGAGGTCATGTTTTCCAGATCATCCAACAAGAGCGACTCCACTTTGTTGTGACTGTCCTGCTCCTGGGGACATACCAGTATGCCTTTCACCCTAGTTTTATCAGTGCCTGTCTCAGTCACCCCACACACAGTAAGCTTGACAACAGGAAACACACCTTTCATATCCAAATCTTGTCTAGCCCTTGACAGAGATACATGCACGTGGAAGGTGCTTGGTAAACATTGGCCCTTGAGAGTCTTTAGTCCTCTGATTTGAAACCATTCATTGTCTTCTGGTTAATGCCTTTAAATTGTGTTCACTTAGCAATAGTACACGTAAGTTTGTAAATGGCAAAGGGCTTGAATGATCTAACTTGTTTGTATTTTTAAGTAGTGTCCAAAAAGAGACCAGTTCCAAGTTGGGGTTTACTCTGAGCTCATGACATTGCCTGGTTTTATCCAGAGCAGTAACCTGACTTACCTTAGGGGTCTGGAGCCACAGGCCTCAGCTCTGATTTCCAGAGGCTTCTCAGCTTCATCAGTCAGACTGCATTGTTGTTCTTTTGTAGTTATGTGCATGAGAACCTTGACTTGTGGGATAATTTTACATTGCAAATCAAATTCTGCCTCAAAAGAACTTTTCTTCCACAATTTTCTGCATTTCTATACAGGTTACAAAATGTCACAACTCAGTAGGGCCAATTATTAGATTTTTATTTAATGGGCAGTTTTAATGTTCTCAGAGAATCTGAATAGTAATAGCATTTTAAACTACTGCATTCCATTTAAAGACTTAACAACTCGTTCTTCTGTCTTTGAGCACACCTAGTTATATTTTTGGGTATCATTTAAATTCAGGCTCCCAATCTGTAGAAAAATCAATGAGTTAATGAATAGCTTCATTTTTAAACTTTTCAAATATTTTATCCTAATTATAAGGCATATCGGGTGACATTAATTTGATGAAATCCCAAATGATCAGATTGTGCAGAGTAGCCCTTACCAAGGAGCAATTTAGAGCATTTTCAGTTTAACAAATGTACTGTTTTGAACCCAATCATGGCTTTGCTACTAAAAGAATAACTTTCTACTGTTAAGGTTTGGGAGTCATGTCAATGTAGGATGAGCTTCATCTTTTATTCCTAGTTGTGTTTGCTATTGTGTTTTGTTTCATCCATTAAATAAAGAACATTCCTATTACCAATACTCACTCCTGGCATCTGAAGGGCAAATTCTTACTGATAAATTGCTCCCACATGCACTGTCCCAGGCCTGGTGAGTTTCAAGGTTGTTCTCTGGCCATCCAATGAGTAATGACAAAGCTAGCCCCAGAACCAGAGCTTGCCAAGTCCAAGACCAGCGACCCTCCACGCGTGGCGGGTGTGTGTTCATGTGAACCACTTTGCCTCCCGTGGGAACAGCATGGAGAATAAGCCAACCAAGTGATTACCGGTAGAGTCATTTATTTTCTACTATGCGATCCACGGCTCACAGATTGTGTCTCCTGGGACAAGAGCAGAAAATGAACTCTAACCAGATCGAGGCTACAGTTTGGGAGAAACCACGCAGCAGGCATCTTCTCAGCCTTTCCTGCAGCCCACTTGCCTCTGTGGGGTTCTCTATTTTAATCCTCGTCCCACTTCATCCTAATCAATTCTCTGTCCATTCTCCAGCTGAGACACCTGACACATTGAGAGTCTCCGGAAGTAAAAATCATGTACAAGCTTAGCTCGGTGGCTCCTCGCAGCTGCCCAGAAGACACATCTGTGGCACAGATTCATGCCCCTCACTGCCCCTCCCGGATCTGAATGAGCAACCACATTAGTCACGATCCCTAGATCTCCCCGTCCCGCTCAGCTTTTCTGTTCCCGGCCTACACGCTGCCCTGTCGTCTCAGGTACATCCCGCCTGGTGTCTTCATTCTTCACAGCTCCCTTCCAGCTAGAAAAGTTGTCGCTGTCACATTATATTGGGCTGGCCAGACATTTACCTAAAATCTACTCTTGCACATGTCCTCTTACTGGACCTGGAAAGAGAGGAGTTGTAGGCCTCGCCTGTACATGCAGTAGAAACTCCTAACAGAAGTTACGAAAGTCCCGTCTTCCTGAAATGCTCATCTTCATGAGGGTGGGTTTCCCTGCTCCACCCACAGAAGCACTCAGCGACTCTGTGTGGTCTAGATGATAAAATCCAGCTAAGTGATATCACTTGTTCTCTCTCTCTCTCTCTCTCTCACACACACACACACACACACACACACACACACGGGTTATACAAATCTGGCTAAATGTGTACCCCAAAGGTGACGAAAGGGAAAAGAATAGGTTGAATTCCGTGGGGTAGTGACACAAAACCAAGTAGAGAAGCATCCCCTTCCTAAAGCAGCTCTGCTTACGTGCAGCACATGCCCTGTGAAGGGAAATCATGCGTCAGGACAGACTTGCCCACCCCGATTTTCCACTTGCATTTCACTCCCCACCCCCCGGCCCCCAAGCATGTGAACTGACTTGCCTCTGTTGCCCGTGGAGACTGGTGCAGGTTCAAGGGATTTTGATGACATAACATCTCATTGTGCTATATGCAGATTTAATGGATTCAGACTGTCAGGATGTGCTCTCCTGTTGTTGTTTTTAAATTTGGCTTGGCAGATATTGAGTACCTTTAAAATTGCATGTAGCACAAGCTGCTGCAAACGTGGGAAGGTCTCCAAACCCAGCCCTAAAATGCAGGGGACACACTTCACTGACTTCACGTCTCCAGATTCCTGCTGGGACCACAGTTCCTGACTTAAGACCCCCATCCTAGCTTCATGTGTTTCCATGTCTGTGGAGACTGCCCGGAGTGACCCCCCACTACCTATCCCATTCTGGACCTCTTAGTTTGAGGCTGGGCCCCCAGTTCAGCTGGATGACCCCCCCACCCCTAGAGTACTAATATTCTCTTGCCAAGCTATTGTTTATTACTTAACTCTTTTAGAAATTGAGAAGCCAGGACTTTCCTTCTCGGTTTCAGAACTAAAGAACATTGCATCTGATTTCTAAATCATCATTATCCTGATTACTGGCGTCATCTTAAGTGCCATTTATTTTAAGAGCACTGAATGCTAAGTGCTATGTGATCGTGATCTCATTTCGTTTCATTTACCCCTCAGAACAAACCCATAGGGGAGGCATTACTGTTTCACCAATGAGGAAACCGAGGCTTAAAAATGTTCATCACTTGCTCAAAGTCACACGGTTACCAAGCCTCAGGGCCGGGATTGCAGCTCGTTGGGCCTTTCCACCTTAAGAGCACCACTCTCCTTGTCTGGCACCTGACACCAGCTGGTTCTCATCCCACAGCCAGCCAACAGGTGACCATATGTAGTCATATTAAGTCTTTTTAAAAATCAGACTGAGCTTCTATTTATGTTTCATTAGATTATCAATGTTTTCAGTCCATGACTTAATCAGATTTCTAAGAAACATTGTAAGAAGCATTATCAGTTTCTCTCACCTTCAATAAAGAGAAAAGGCCACAGTGGTCCTGAATAGTCCTGTCACTTTTGGTCACCTTCTGGCTTTTTTTTTTTTTTTTTTTTTTTTTGTACCAGGGATTGAACCCAAGAGTGCTTAACCACTGAGTCACATCCCCAGCCCTTTTCATTTTTTATTTTGAGACATGGTCTTGCTAAGTTTCTTAGGGCCTTGCTAAATTGCTGAGGCTGACTTTGAGCTTGTGATCCTCCTGCCTCAGCCTCCCAGACCTCTGGGATGACAGGCATGTGCCACTATGCCTAGCTTGGCTTTTTTTCTTTTGTACTGGGGACTGAACCCACAGGCGCTTTACCACAGACATACATCCCCACTCCTTTTGATTTTTTATTTTGAGAAAGGGTTTCACTAAGTTGCTGAGGATGGCCTCAAACTTTCAATCCTCCTGCCCCAGCCTCCAGAATTGCTGGGATTACAGGCATGTACCACTGGGCCTAACTACCTTCTGGTATTTTAAATCTCCCTTCTGTAACCCCATCCAGGCCTTTTTGCTCCAGAAATGTGTTCCCCAGTGAAAATTCATAGTCCATGAGAGGCAGTAATCTCTCCTTCCAAGAAAGCAGTCTGAGGAAGTAAACCACATAATCGTGAGGTGTAGTTAAGTGTTAAAAGAGTGGAAACAGCACAGCTCACTAGCCTGTTTGCCTCTGCTTTGAACAGTCCACAGTTTTCTATGCTATGTAACATCATATGTCCTGACACTCAAACGCCCCATCCATCACTCGGTGCCTTTCTCCTGCTTTATTTTTTCTTGGAACAGATTTTACTACCTGGGGTTGTATTACAGGTTGAGCATCCCTAACCTAAAAATCTGGAATCGAAAATGCTTCAAAATCTGAAACTTTTTGAGCACCCACATGGAACTATAAGGGGAAATTCTACACCATGAAACTTTGTTTTGTGCACAAAATCATTAAAAATATTGTAGGGCTGGGAATATAGCTCAGTTGGTAGAGTGCTTTCCTTGCAAGCACAAGGCCCTGGGTTTCTTAGCACTGAAAAAAAAAAAAAAATGTATACAATTACCTTCAGTCTGTTTGTATATGAAACATGAATGAATTCATGTTTAGACCTGGGTCCCATCTCTAAAATATCTCATTTAATATGTGCAAAAATTCCCAAATCCAAAACACTTCTGATCCCACACATGTCAGGTAAGAGACACTCGACCTTTGTGTACCTCCTGGTTTATTGTCACCTCCCTGTGTTGAATGTAAGCTCCATGAGAGCAGGAATTGTGTTCACCTCACTGCTGTCAACCCAGCATCTACCAGAGGACTTGCCATATAGTAGGTGCTTAGTAAACATTTATCAAAGATAAGAATCAACCTCGTCATGTCTCTTCCAAAGGGGTAGTTTCTCCTTTAATCCACCTCTTTCCAAAGGAGTGAATTTAAGAAGTCATCAAACCATGATTTTACAGACATTATTATCTGGGATGAGATGAATTTTTTTCTTTAAAAGGCCAATTTAAAGTTGACGTAAAGTAAATGCCTGCTCAGGTAGTGCTCAGGTATGATAAAGTAATACCCAACTGAGGGTCTGGAAAACAGTGTTAGATAAAAAAACACTGATCCAACAAAATCCACCATCACTTAAAGGATAACCTACATGTGCGTAAAAAACTGCAGTAGTCTACACAGTTTATCTTGAAATAAGTTTAACCTTCCTTTGCAGTCTCACATGATATGTACTATATTCATGGTTTTCAGAATTATCATTAGCTTTAGGATTTGTAAGTTATGTTTTTAAAATTAAAAAGTAAACTTATCCACGTTTGAATCCAAATGTCTCCTCTTTTAAGTTGTACCCATAACTTTGAAGTCAGAGTTAAACCACAGGTTTGTTTCCTTGTAATAATTGTCTTAATATTTGGATCCAATGGTACCTGGTAATTGGGCATGTAACGATGCTGTAGGATCCAGAATATTCAAGAACAGCCAGGTGCTATTCCACACCTATAATCTCAGCTACTTGGGAGGCTGAGGCAGGTGGATCACAAATTCAAGGTCAGCCTGATCAACTTAGTGAGACTCTGTCTCAAAATTTAAAAAAACAATAATTAAAAGGACTGGGAATGTGGCTCAGTGGTAGAGCTACTGACTATCTAGCTTGTGCAAGGCCCTGGATTTGATCTTAGGTTTACAGAAAAAGAAAAAGCTATTCGAGAACAGATTGTACCATGTGATTAAGCTCTCCCCAATCATATTAAAAATACTAAATTTTTCTGTCTCCTAAGCCTTTTGGCAGACAGAAGGAAAATAGCACTACTGAATAATTTAAACACTGACGGTGGAATGGGAAGAAGAGTCCCCAGGAAACCAGATTAGCCCACTTATCATTACCATTGTCTTTTAAAATCACAGTTTTATAAAAAAATTTTTTTTGTTGTTTCATTTTGTACCATGTTTAAGGGACCCTCTTTAAGTCTTTGTAAATGAAGTTATAAAATTGAGACTAGTTTCTTTTGGAAGCTTCTTGGTTGCAGAGGGGGTATAAGGCAGATGGATAGGCAGCTGGAAACCTTGTTCATAAAAGCATTGTTTTCCATATGTTAAAAAGAAGGCCTCTCCCACCCTCCATCATGCACACCAGAGTCAGAGAGCCTGTGTACTTCCTTTTCCTTGCCAAATATTTGTTCCTGGCTGGAAGACATTTTGTGATATTTATTTGATGGCGCACACCTGCTGGGTAGATGAAAAGCAACAGCTCCTGAGGATGACCTACTTCAAGGGCACAACTTCTGAGGACTTTGGCAGGTTGTCCTTAAATCATAGGAGTGCATCTTCAAGTCACCTGTTGCACTTTCTAAAACTCTTGTGACATAGACTCGTTGGAGGCAGTCACTAACCCCAGGGCAGAGATTTCAGAGTCAGTAACTACTTTGTAAGTATGATGAGGCAGGTAGAAGCCACCCTCTCTATCGGTCCTATTCCAAGCATATAGAGCGCTGGCAGCGCTCAGGGTGCAAATGAGCCCAGGAACATACCAGCTTGGAGCAGAGAGGCATCTGATAGGTACAGAAGTACAGGCCAAGGTAGAATGAGATGGGTCCAAGGAAGAAAATCAGGGTCCCCTGAGGGCCCAAGGCAAGAGAAGGTGCGAGGAAAGAAGTTCTGATGAGGCGTAGGCGTACTCCTGAGAGTTCACAGGATGGAAAGAGAGTCCAGTTGAGATCATGCAAGCACAAAGAATATTTGAAATCCACAGAGGCACTGTTACCAACCCATCCTCTGAAGCCACCTTGCCTTGGTTGGTTCACTTCTGTCCCACGGACCTTCCCTGAGCCTCAGCTACTGTGATATGGTGGGCCCCAGGGCATCAAGATGCAAACAAAACAATTTGAGTCACTCTCCCAGCATTATGCTATTGAGTGAGAAAACATTCCCGGACAAATGTTATCATACATTTCAATCTAACCTATCAGTAGGTGTATGCAGGAATTCAGAGCCAGCTGGGCTTCCTGGAGTGGGTGGTGTCTGGCCCGAGTTTGGGGAGTGTGAGATAGCCAGAGAGGAGAGAACAGGGACCTGGAAGACTGAGGCGTGTGGTGCTCAGGAACTGCGCACTGTCCAGTCCTGCTCAAGCAGCGAAGTGGTGGGGCCAGTGGGGCCGAGAGGGGCTGTAGCATCCCCACCTTCTCATGAGCCCCTCCTGGGTGCACTGCCAGAGCCACCCACAGAGTGTGGTGGGCGTCAGGGGACTGCTTGCTGCAGAGTGCTGCCTCTTAACTGTGCCCTGGTGCCTCTGGCTGCCCTGAGCTCTGCTCTAGGGGAAATGGAGAGGTTTCTCTGAGGGGACATTGACAGGCCTCTGAGAAGTCATAAGCCCTGAAACTTACAAAGGACATTGCTTGTTGGTGTATAAGAGTCTCCTTCCGTTAATTTTATTTGCATGTCTGGAGGGCATGGTGTGAAAGACTTGGCTCCAAGTGCCCTACCTGAGTGATTCAAGTCTCCACTCAGATCTCTCTCCCTCCTCCCACTTGCCTACGTGTGACACATCACCCTGAAATGCAGCACAGCAGCGCCCCAGGAATGAATGAGTTCAACTCTCATTTCCCCTCACTCCCGAGATTGATGGAGTTCTCAGAACCAGGTTGGTCGGTGGCCCGTGGGTGGAATACTGGGTGCTTTGGAGGGGAAAGAAAGAGAAAGTTAAAGAAAGGCCCCACTTTGAGCTCAAGGAACTTTAAAATCTGAAACATTCACATGTTTTTGGTAAGAAATCTTTGGATTTCAACGACCGATGTAGTTTTTACAATTTTTAATAGGTTCTCTTGCAAGTGTGCTATCTTTAATGGGGACTTTAGTTTTTACAGAGACATAATGAACAGATGCTGAGTTCTTCAGATATTTTCTGTTAAAGATATATGATATCTAAGGACTGGATGGAAAGGTTTTTCCTCCCCTTGGATAACCTAGAAAAGAATAACTCGATTTTCAAATCCCTTCCAGTTCAAGAGTTATCCTAGCACATGGTATTGACCAAGGTGTTGAATGCACCAGTAATAATAACGCTGCCTTTCATAGGCTCAGTAATCAGGAAGAATGTGAAAAATAAGGAGACAGTCATTTATTTACTCTATTTGGCATTGTTAGCACTAATAATGCATTTCAACACAGTAGAATTGCTAGATAATGCTTTTGTGACTTTTATGCAGGTTATTGTTATTTAAATGAACAGTCGACTGCCGCTGTAATGAAGAAATGCTTGCTTTTCCCAACTCACTTATCAACCAGGATTCTAGGGAAATGAGAATTTGTGTCTGCCTTCATTCACAGAGCAAACTGGAGGTCACTGTTTTCAATATGAACCTTTTTTTAGCTTTTCAACAGTGAATAATTAGGAGCTGCTGCTTCTGAAATTACCTGTATTCACTGTAGGGAAGGAAAGACTTTTATCTTCCACGATGAAATACATTTTCTCATTCAAACTTTGTCATTCTTTTTTTAAAATGGCATTTTACACCGCCAAGTCAGTCCTAGGTAGTAAAATAAAAGAAATAGACTTTGTGTGCCACGGTAGCCTTGTTTATTATTTACTTCCTTAAGTTTAGGGGCTCCTTGAAAAATGATCCAAAAGCAGAAGTGAGTTTGAAGCAACAAAACATATAAAACATTATTCACACAAAATGCTATTATGCAAACATGTTCTTTGTAGTCTGATTTAAATCGAACTGATCGTTGATTCTTATGGTTTAATGATTATGTGCATCTGTTGAGATTTTTTAACAGCTTTATTGAGATATGATTTACATATGTAATTCACCCATTTAAAAGTTACAATTCAGTGGCTCTTAGTCTGTCCACTGAGTCGTGCAACGTTCACCACAATCAATTTTAGAACATTTCATCACCCCAAAAAGAAGTCCAGTATCCATTACCATTCACTCCCCATTTCCCTCCTGTGGGACAACCACTAGTCTACTTTCTGTCTCTATGGACTGCCTATTCTGGACATTTCATATAAATAGAACCATATAATATGTGGTCTTTTGTTTCTGGCTTCTTTCAGTTAGCATAATATTTCCAGGGTTCACTGTGTGGCAGCATGTATCAGGACTTCATGTCTTTGTATTGTCAAATAATATTTCATCCTCTGGATATACATATTTTATTCATCCATTGGTCTGTCAAATGATGGACATTTATATTGTTTGTCCTGTTTGAGTGTTATGAATAATGCTGTTATGAGCATCATATATAACTTTTGTGGGGACTTGTTTCCATTTCTCCTTCCTGTGTACCTGGGAATACAATTGCCAAGTCATTTGGAAAGCGTGGCTTTTAAAGAACTGCGGTTGTCTTTCTACCATGGCTGCTGTTTTACACTCCCACCAGCAGTATCTAGGGATCCAGCTCCTTTACACCTTCACCAACACTTGTTATTGTCTGTCTTTTTATTATGGTCATCTGAGTAGGATGGCGCTCTCTTAGTGGTTTTGATTTGCATTTCCCACATGGCTGATGAGGGAGAACATCTTTTCTTGTGCTCATTGGTCTTTTATATTTCCTCTTTGGAGAATTTCTTGTTTCTATTGAGTTTTTACGAATTCCTGAGGTTCACTCACCTCAGGAATGTGGTTGGCAGAACTAAGTTAGAATCAAATAAATCCTCCTAAAGGGAGTAATTTTCAAACAAATCTACAAATTGAAGGCATTATTTTGACAATAGTATTATTTTTGGATTATGGGATAATCCCAGGAAGCAAATTACTTCTGACGTCTTCTGTCAGTTTTCTTAGCCATATGGATATTAGCGGTCCCAGAATCATATTTAGAGACAGGTTTAAAGATCAGCTTGTCTGATTAACTCACCTGACAAATTAGGAAACCAAGGGCCTAACAGGCAAAATATATGGGTTTCACAGAGAATTAATGACAGAGTTGGAAGTGTCCTCAAGGAGTCCTGGTGCCTAACGTACTGTTTACCTAGGGAAGCATAGCACTTTTCAAATGGGTCCTTGCTGATTTAAAAAAAAAAAAAAAAAAAAAGAATTAGTAGTGAAAATCACCAGCAATTGAAACAAAATTTACTATTTAGCAAAATGAAAAAAAATTTACTGTTCAGTGTTTAGCATGCTGTTGGTTTTTTAGTCCTGATAGTAGCACATGTAAGATTAGTATCACATGTAGGGGAGACTGAGTTTAGCCAACTTGTTTAAGGGCACTCAACTGGACCTTCTTGGTTCCAAGGCCTTTGGTCTCTTTGTCTTTTCTTTCTGTCTAATGACCAAAGGCAGCATCAGCATGTTGGTACTCATACCATCTTGCAAAACTTCTGTTTTTATTTTTATTTTCTTTGGTTTTTGTTCGTTTGTTTGGTACAAGAGATTGAAGCTTGAGGCACTCTGATGCTGAGCTACATCCCCAGCCCTTTTTATTTTGAGAGGAGTTCTCACTAAGTCACTGAGGCTGGCCTGGAACATGCCATCCTCCTGCCTCAGCCTCCTGAGTCACCTCCTGTGCACCACCACACCCAACTTGCAAGACTTCTTTCTGATTCACTAAATCACTGAAGCAACAGGTAGGTGGCATCACGGAGCATGCTCTTGCCTTGTTAGCATACTTATTTAACAACAGAACTGTATCTAGCTTCTGCAAATAGAATATGTTTCAACTGACCAAAGAATTTTTCAAATATAAAAATTCTGACCTTAAAGTACTACTAATATAGTGACTTCTATTTTTGGATTACTTTTCAGTTACAAAGCATTTGACTCACACTTTTAATTTGATGCTCACAATTATACCAGTTTTTCATTGTCTCTGTTTTTATGTATTTTTTATACTCATGATGAAAGTAAAGCCTGAAGGGCTTCAGTTGCTCTGATCATAAAGCCTGAGACAGAGATGCACCTCAAATCCAGGCTTGGCTCTGACTCTGTGTAGTCCTGTGTTCCCTCCAGTATACCACGCTCTGCCTTAATGATGTGCTGAAGGACACTCATTTGAAAGCAGAAGGGACTTAATGCCATTATTCCAGACAACAACAGAGCAATGAACAAGTAGAAGTTCCAGGGAGGCTAATTTTGAGCCCATATAAAGAAGACTTGATCTGCCCAACAATGAAATGTGTTGTCTTGTGAAGGAGTGAGATCTCTTGTCATTCAGCTGGTCAAGCTGGGGTGGAATGACCATCTGGAAGGACGCTCTCGGAGGGATTTCTGCATTGGATGGAGGTGAGGAGACGCACTGGATGGCATTTAAGATCCTTTCTAACCACGAGATGGTGGGTGTTTGTTCCTAGTTAAGAGAGTACCCTGACTGAAGGGTCCTCTGTGTCCTTACTGAGGGAAGGGACTTTAGCTCCTATAGACTGTCACCCTGCACAGTTGAAGGTACGGATTTTTCTATTTAAAAGAGAGTAACCTGGATTGCTCTTTCTGGATGGTGAGGATCACATTTCCCCTCTTTGTTGGTAGATGCTTTGCCCGCCAAGGGTTCCATGTCCAAAGAGGTTTGAATGTGAGCGTTCAACATGCCATTATCCTCTGTGACTATCTGAGAGGCAGAGAAAATACACAGCAATTCTAAGTTTACTTTTCATTTTTGCAAAGCACTTTAGAAGCACATCTGTCCGTTTAACCCAGTGGTTCTCAGCTCTGGTTGCTGATGAGAATTATCCAGGGAGCTTTAAAAAAAAATAAAGCAGATGCTGATTTTCAAAAGTGTTAAGCACATCCATCGGGGGAAAGACAGTCTCTTCAATAAATGGTTGTGGGAAAATTGAGTATCCACATGCAGAAGAATGAAGCTAGACCCCTATCTCTTACCACACACAAAAAAAACAACACAAATGGATTAAAGACTTAAATATAAGACCCAAAGCTATGAAACTACTAGGAGAAAACATAAGAGAAATGCTTTATAACTTTGGACTAAGCAAGGATTTATTGGATAAGACCCCCAAAAGCACAGGAAACAAAAGCAAAAATAGACAAATAGGATTACATCAAACTGAAAAGTTCCTGCACAGCAAAGAAAACAATCAACAGTGTGAAGAGACAGCCTACAAAATGGGAAGAAATTTTTCCAAACTCTATCTAAATAAGCAATAAATGTCCAGAATATATAAGAAATTCAACTCTACAGCCAAAAAAAAAAAAGACTAATTAAAAACTGGACAATCAACCTCAATTGACATTTCTCAAAAGAAGACTCACAATGGTCAACAGATATATGAAAAAATGCTCAGTATCCCTAATCCTCTGGAAAATGCAAGTAAAAGCCATGATGAGATGTCACCTCACTCTAGTTAGCACGGCTGCTGTCAAAAGGACAGAAGACAACAAGTGCTGGCAAGGATGTGAAGAAGAGGGCCCCCTTGCATACCGTGGGTGGGAAGGTAAAGTGGTCCAGTCATGAAAACTAGAACTACCCTATGACCCTGCAATTCTGCTGCTGGGTATATGTCCAAAGGAAATACAGTCAGTATGTTGAAGAGACATCTGCATGCCCATGTCCACCGCGGTACTATTCACAGAAGACAAGAACTGGAAACACCTAAGTGTCCATCAACCAACGAATGGATAGAGGAAATGTGGGGGTCGGACTGGGAATACTATTCAGCCATAAAAAGGATGAAATCCTGTCATTTGCAATAACATGGATGGAACTAGGGGACAGTATAAGTCAAGTACATGACTCACAGAAAGAAAAATACCATGTGATCTCACTCATGTGGAATCTGAAAAAGTTACTCTTAGAGGAGTTGAATAGAAGAATGGTTGCCGGAAGCTGGAGTGAGCAGGGGCTGGGGCAGACAGGGAAAGATTGATCAACAGGCACTAAATGACTGTTAGATGGGGAGAGAAATCCTGCTTACTATTGCACAGTCAGGTGGCCTAGATGACAGTTTTGAAAAAATGGTCTGCCTGTGCAGGGCAGTCAACAAGATCTGGCCTTACTTGAAAGCTAAGAACTCTGCAGCATCGTAGGGCACTTCCTCACAGCTTCCCAGTGAAGTGGAGGGGTTTGAATCAGATTTTCTGCAAGAAGCCCCAACATGAGTCAGGTAACCTGAAATTCCTCCAGCACTTAATTCTAGAGTAAGATTGGGCCGTGGCTCGGCAAGCCAGGGGGTCTGCACGAAGTCTAATGTTGGATTTCTGCTTAACAACTAGGAAAGGCATGCCCTACCTATGGCTGGCTGACCTCCCGAGCCTTCAGGCCAATTTCAATTTCAGATGGCCCACCCCGCTGAGTGGCCAGACCTGTGGTTCAGAGAGCATGGTTGCTATTGAATAGGAAGCAATGGCTAATTGTGCAAAGAGTAAATAGAGAGCCTCAGAAGACTTAAAGAGCACAATTCGGCATAGTTTCTACTTAGCTTTCAGCTGATGAAGGACTAACTTGAAGCTGCTCTAATCACTGATGATTTAGTAGCAAGAGTCCCTGATTCTCTGAGGTATGGGCAAGTGTGGACATTACGAGGAGAGAATAGGGTTTTTAGCCCAAAGATTCTATCACGGCAGCCTCTTCCTATAATTGTGGAAACTGGTGGACTCTTCCTATCAACAGCTCAAAGGATTCACAGCTGAATAACATCTTTGTCTCAAGAATTTATATGAGAAACTTTTCCCCCCTTTTTCTCTACAAGCATTTTGTGGTTCACCATTGCAGACACTGCATATCTTTGTATCCCACACAGTCCCCATGTTAATAGTTGTTTGCTAGTTGTGGTCATTTAATTGAAAAAAGCTGGCATGGAGATATTACAGGTCCCAATAGGTCATTTTTGTATCAAGTATGGCGTTATTGCTTTTGACCATCCCCCTTGGAAGGCCAAATTTAGTATAGCTCTCTGAATGCATGAATAACATGTGGGAGGATGGAGCATCGAAGAAAAGATGTGTGTGGCCTTGAAATATGCCCGGCGTGCACAGTTCCAGGGTGCTTGCCCTGGCACATTGCCAGCTACGCAGTATAGAATTCCAGATGGCATATGGTTCTGTTGGTACTTGTTTTGGATTTTCCCTGGGAATGAGGTTAAAGAGGACTGTGCCGAGGATCCTCTTTCTTGCCTTTCCCAGGGCAGATCCTGGAAATCTCCATCTTCTCCAAACCATCAGAAGGCTACCCCAGCCTCCCCTGGGGATTGTAGACTCAGCACAGATTGCTCTGTCCTGTGAATTTCCAGGGCCCTAGTAACCCTGCACTACAGAGCTCAGTGAGATGGAAGTCCCTCCTGTGATCTGTGCTGACCCACACCTGAGCAAGTGTGAGCACCAACTCAGCAACTCAGCAGGTGAGCATCTTGTTTTCATCAGCTGGCCTGTCTTGCTCGCTTTATTTTCTGTGAGGTCCCCTCTCACAGAAATGAGATCCTCTCATTTTCTTAAAGCTTCCCCACCCCCCAGAAATTCATACACACAGAGAAAAGTAAATAGTGTAGTGAGCCCCCCACATCTTCAACATGCACCTTCAATACCTACCAAAGTTTTTTATCTCCCTCTCCCCATTCTCTTTTGTTTTGCGGAGTAATTTAAACTAAGTCCCAGATACCTGATTTTACCTATAAAGATTTTAGTATGTGGCATACCTTTTTAGAAACTCAGCCACAGTACCTTTATTATACCTCACAAGTTTAAGAATAGTTGCAAACCCATCCAGGATCAATTCTCCCTAGTCATTTTAAATATGTCCACAGTTCATTTAAATCAGGATCCAAACAAGGTGTACCTGTTGCATTTGGTTGATCCATCCTTATGCGTCCTTTAATCTGTCACAATTCTTCCTCCTTTTTAATTGTATGTATTCCTTGAAGAGATAACATTATTGTCCTGTAAAAAGTTCCAAGTCATGTATTGAGCCTGTTGCATCTTGATGGTGCTATTTAACATGTTCATCTTTCCCCCATACTTCCTGTGCCCTGAGGTCAGGTCTGATGACTCAGTGAGATGCAAGTTCAGTTTTGTCTCATCAGGAAGCACATGGTGTCTGACCAAATCACTTTTATCTACATCAAACTGATCAGTGACTGGGCGCAATGGTGTATGCCTGTAATCCCAGCAACTTGGAAGTCTGAGGCAGAAGGATGGCAAGTCCAAGGCCAGCCTCAGCACATGAGCAAAGCCCGAACAAATCAGCAAGACCCTCTCTCAAAAAATGCTGCTGATGATGATCAAAGGGCTGGAGATGTAGCTCAGTAGTAAAGCAGCCCAGTGATTAATCCCAAACATCCATCCCTCTCTCTCTCTCTGTCACACACACACACACACACACACACACACACACACACACACACACACTCCACAGGGTTTAATTATGGTGAGCCTGCCTGATTCATAACGACCTTCTCTATCAATCTGTTTACCAAACAGTTTTAGCAATCATTGTGTTGATTATGCCTGTGTTCATTGAGGGTTACAGAGGGGTGGCTTGTGTTTCTGTTACTCTTTCTGCATTTATTAGCATGATTCTTTTGTATAAACGAGCTTACCTTCATCAACTATTTGGGTATTCTGAAATATAGGTCATACAAGAAAAGCAGCCTAAGTGACTAAATGTTTATGTAATCATTTTTATTTTATTTATTTTTTATTTTTTATTTTTTGCGGTACTGGGGATTGAATCCAAGGCAAGCACTCTACCAACTGAGCTACATCCCCAGCCCATATGTAATAATTTTTAGAACATCAAATTTTACCAGCAACCTCCAAAAGTGACCAGTGAGGCTTGTTTGTTTTTTCGCTTCATTATAAACACATGGATTCCTCTCCATTTCATGTGTCTGTCCATTCCTCTTTTTGATCCTCAGTGCTACTTTGATCCCTTCAGGATACTAGTTGTGAATTGCTGCACTGAACATTTTTCCCCTTTGGTTTAGAGCTATGCCTGGTTCCAGTTCATCAACTGTTTGCTCTCAGTCTGTGACATCATAAGTGCACACATTAAGAATAGACATGTAAAAACCATTTTATCACTTTGATGCTGCCTCGTCATCCAAAGGCATGGTCAGTGGACTTAGGTCGTAGAATAAAGCCCAAGCATTTAGGGTGCAGCAGTTCATGTGGTGGATTGCATGTGGTAGGAGCTACATACTTGTCATGGAAACAGCACCTTCATCAGCCCTCAACAGATCAAAAATTTAAAAAGTAAAAACTGGTCCCTCATTCAGATGGTCTGAGAAGCTACAGCAGTCAAACCCAGATGCCTTCCTTTACTGCCATGTTGGTCTTGCCTGGCTTCCTGCACTGTCCACCTCTACAGAGCATGCCTAGGACAAGGTGCATGTAGGTATTCCTTAAACCTCGACTGAATCAAAGCAGAGCAGAGCAAAACTGCCCTGCAAAAAGATAAGCCACACTCTTTCACAGATGATACCCTGCAGGAAAAAAAATTCTGATAATTCCTAGGAAGTTGAAATTGCTTACAGGAAGAAAGGAGAAGAGGAAATAATTCTAAGCAGTCATTACCTTCCCTGAAGACTCACAGTGCCAGGCAGAGTGGCACACACCTGTAATCCCAGCAGCTGAGAAGGTGAGGCAGGCAGACGATGAGTTCCAGGCTAACCTGAGCAACTTAGCGAGGCCCTAAGCAAATCAGCAAGACCCTGTCTGAAAATAAAAAATTCAAGGGTCTGGGAATATAGCTCAGTGATACAGTGCCCCTGGATTCAATACCCAGTACCAAAAGAAAAAAGAGGAAGCAAGGAAGGAAGGAGAAAAGGAAGAGAGGGAGGGAAGGGAAGAAAAAGAGTATCATAGAATAGGAAATAAATAGAATTCTAACATTACGTTGTAGGTGCCATGAGACTCTTCTTCCAAGAGTTCACATACACATCATGTAACGAGGCGTAGTAACAAATGTGGTGCATTTTCAGGGCAGAGAAACTAAAGTGTCACAATGGCACTGGGAAGACAGTAATGTATTTAATCTTCTAAATAAGGTTTTATAAATGAAAAGGGGAAAAGCATCGTATACTCTCTGGGTTTTTCTTTCTTCCACCCCTTTCTGTTCTTTCTTTCTGTCTTTCCTGAGGATTTAGCATTCATAAAAATCTGTTCTTTGAAGGAATCCAAAATCTTGTCTTTTAAGAAGTGGACTTTTGCCATGCACGATGGCACATGTCTATGACCCCAGTGACTTGGGAGGCTGAGACAAGAGGATCACAAGTTGGAAACCAACCTCAGCAACTTAGCGAGACCCTGTCTCAAAAAATAAAGAAGTGCTGGGGATGCAGCTCAGTGGCCCAGGTTCAATTCCTAGTACCAAAAAATAAATAAGTAAAAAATAAAAACTAGCTTTGGAAGAGTCACCTTTAGCTCTCAAGACTTCTGGCAGCCTGAGGACCAACTGCCATATGGAGTTGAATCTGGACCTTGCCTCCCCCATCCCACTGGCCGGCCCTAGGCCCATCGGGTCTGTTCTGTACTCCCAGCATGCCCTGCTCCACCCAGCATCTGGAGCTGCACTAACTTGGTGTCTCTCCTGGGGGAGTTGGTAGCAGTACACACTCAAAGTCACCAGCTGTCTCACCACAGAAAGGGATTTTACCTGAGGACAACTCAGATTCTCTGGAGCCCTGCATAAAAAGACAGGTTTCTTTCTATGTTCTCTTTTTTCTTTTTCTTTTCTTCTTATTATTTTTGATTGAATACATTATAAACATAATCTGCTAAAAATAAGAGAAGAAAAATTGAGAATATCTTACACAGCTGGTGAAATTGGTAGTTGAGGGTGTGTAGGTTATCTGTTGCAGAACAACTGGTTTACATTTATCAGTAACTACTAAGTGAACTAGAAATGTCTGGAAATGACTGCTTTTTAACGCCCCTTCTGATCAACACAGCTTACAGAGCTCATAAAAAGAAAGAACATTGTCCAACTCACTGTACCCAAGACACTGAAGGAATCATGGAGCCTGTCCAATGTCTGTGGGCCCAGAATATACACAATTGCTGAAATCTGGTGCAACCTTTGTCTTCACAAACGGAAAGACTGATAACCCCAGGTGTCACCCCCACTCTAAACACCAGGGCTCAGCTCAATGACTGTTCCCTGCCCCCAGAAATGGCGATGGAGCCCAGGGTGCACTAGATCCCCCGTCTTGTTTATTTATTTATTTATGGTACAGGGGATTGAACCCAGGGTGCACTTAGCCATCGAGCAACGTCCCCAGTCAGGGATTTTTATTTTTTATTTTGCTAAGTTGCTGAGGCTGGCCTTGAATCTGTGATCCTCCTGTCTTAGCTTCCTGAGTCACTGGGACTATAGGTGTGTACCACCACACCCCGCTTAATGACTATTTTTGAGTACAAACAAGTTTTCTGAAGTGGAAGCAAAGGAAATAGTCATACTTGGGGGTGAGCAGGGGCTCCAGTTATTCCAGATGTTCTCCAACAATGTCTAACATGAAGCATTCAGTGCACCAATGCCCCGTCTCCAGTCTGGGAGTTTAACAGTCCTAAGTTGGCCTCTGATTACGGGAACCATTCCATGTTCCAGGCATGGGACTGAGCACTTTATATTAATGGTTTTTCCCCAAATCTTCACAATAGCTCTAAGAGATCAATGTTCTTATTATTCTCTTTTGCAAGGCAGGAAACAGCTGACTCAGATCATGTCCCTCTTAAGTGGCCATGCTGGCCTGAGAAGCAGGTCTGTCTAACGTCTCAGCCATAATAGTCACACTGTCCTATTTATTTAGGTTTTTAGTTTTGGTTTGTTTTTTTCTTTAGAAGTTTAAGAAGGGTGTGTGTCTGGTCCTGTGCTCCTTGATGAGAATGACCCCTTACTCTAGAACTCATGGAAGCCATAGAGGGAGTAGAAACTGGCCACAGCATCACTGGAAGGTAATCATTAATGAAAAAGGTGTCACATAAAGAGGTCAGTGACATGGGGCATCTGTTTCTCTTGGATTGACTTTCCTTAAATAATGTGTTGATATCAGCAGAGACCAAAACAAATGCAAACAGACCTGAGCAGTTTAAACCTCTGGGAAGGAAAATTGGAAACTAAAGTGGTTTTCACAGCCTTAAACACTCACTTCTTTTCCTGTGTTAGTAATTGCAGTTACCATTGCTGGGGGCCTTTTTTGTGCCAAGCAATGTGCTCCCTATTAATTATCAACAATCCCAAAAACTAGAAATGATTGTCTCAGTTTTACAATTGAAAAAAACTAGAACCACATGAAGTTAAGAAGTTGCATTTTCATGTAGACTCTCAGGACTTTCCCTCCATGAATTTCAGTAGATTCAAAATAGATGTCAGAAGTAACAAGGGATGGCACAGATTGATGAGGATTCCAAGGAATCCTAACAGATCACGGGTGGTTTAGAAACAGCACCTCCTTTGGTGTGTAGACACAGTTAACTACAGTTAAAATGAAGTCAGGTGGGCATCCTGTCTTAAAATGAGCCAGTGCAGGTTGGACACCCGTGGTGCAACCTCTAAGATGCTCTCTACAAAGACCTAGACAAGGGATGTGTGCTTCTTCAGGGTCACCATAATACTGCCTATGCTCATGTCCACCTGTGGTTCTGGAGAGTTCTTTTAGCTTTCTCTGTGAGTCACAAACCTAATACTTCCAGAATGTTCCAAGGCCAAGGGCCCAAGCCTAAGAATCTCAAATCCAGGAGCCCCAACATCAAGACCTCTCTCCCCAGCAGCATCTCCTAGATTAGTTCTCTAATGTCTCTGGACCGGGGTCCCACTGACTAGAGAGGAGAGCAGATTCCTCAGCAAAAGCACATGAAAGTGGTACTTGCTCTCTGTCCAGGTCGCACTGAGCTCCTCAGAACATGTGAACACATGAACAACCTGAGGTTGTTGGGAGCAATTTAGTTGTTGTTGCTTGTTTTTATGGTACTGGGATTGGACCAGGGCACTTCCTACATCCCCAGGTCCCTTTTTTTTCCCCCTTCAATTTGAGACAGTGTCACTAAATTGCCCAGGTGGGCCTCAAATTGCGATGCTCTTACCCCGCCTCCTGAGTAGCTGTGGTTACAGGCCTGTGCCATGGGCGCCAGCAATCTGCGTTATTTTAAAGGTGGACGTGGGCCTTTTAGGGGAGAGAGAATAACCACCTACAAACTAGAGAGTTCCTTCATGCAGCGGCCCTCACTTCTCTGCATTTGCTGGACCTTGAGTTTTCCATTCCTGTTTGTGAGAGTGCGTCTCCCGAAGTTTATCCCTACTTCCCGCCACCTTTGTGAAATAGAAAGAGGACCCTGCCAGCTGATAGTCACCTTGCAGCTTGAACTTGTCAGACCAAAAGAGAAACTGTGAGCTCTGCCTTTCAGTTCATTTATAGCGCGGGATAGTGAGGGGCCAGAGAACCGGAGTGTCACTTCCTGCCGGTTCACTAACATGTGGAGCCCTTTGACAGGTGACATGTGGGCACTCCTGTCATCTCCTATCAGGCCCTGAGACTGAGACTACCCATTTCTTCCTCCTGTTTATTACCGCTTGTGCTGGGGGAGGCTAACCTCTCCCCCTCCCCCTCATCCTTTTCCTTCTTCTCCATCTCATCCTGTTCTCTGCCCTCTTTTCCACTGTTCTCAGCATCTCATTTAACCACGTTATGTGGTAAACCAAGTCAGTAGCCATGGAAAGACTGATTCCAACTGCAAAAATAGCAGCACAGCTTCTGTGCTCAGGCACAGACTGAGGTCCCCAAAGACAACTTGAGATCCTAGTAAGATGGGATTTGCAGCAGATGGATTCTACAATGAAAATTCTGCTATGAAGAATCCTTTTATTCCCCTCCCCCTCCGTGTAGTCTGAATAATTTATACCTAATGCCAAGAAATTATATATAATTAGTCTGGGTAATGCATACTTTCTGTTTAATTATATATATTAAAGCGATCAAGGAATTTCAGTTTTTCACGGGTAAATATCTGCCTTCTCCGTTGTACTCCAGGTCTGTAATGACTGTTTGTGTCAGGGTAGGACTCGCGCAGAACTGCAGGGAGCAAAGGTTGGAAGACTTTAACCGAGCTGGGTCAACTGATACCTGCAGATGCAGGGAGGTACGTGAAGTTAGTCATGTGTAGGCAGCAAACGGAAAGGACATGTACTTCTAATCTCTTCAAATCACCGTGTAATTTTACATACCTTCCCATAAGACAAGAGTATAAAACTGGTGTTTCTGTTAGTTTTTCATTGCTCTGACCAAAATAAGAACAATTTAGAGGATGGAAAGTTTGTTTTGGTTCATAGTTCCAGAGGTTTAGTCCATGGTCGGCCAAGTCCTTTGCTCTGGGCCCAAGGTAAGGCAGAGCATCATGGTGGAAGGGTGTGGTGGAAGGAAACTGCTCCATTCACGGCACCTAGGAAACAGAGAGAAAGAGAAGAAGGGGCCACAAGGAAAATGAATGTTTTCAGGGCACACCCCCGGTGACCCATCTTCTCCAGCCGACTCCCACCTGCCTACAGTTATTGCCCAGTTAGTCCATTAAACTAAAATGGACTTATTAGGCTGCCACTCTCACAGTCCATCATTTCATCTCTGAACATTCCTACATTAACAGGAGTTTTGGGGGGACACCTCATATCCAAACCATACCAGGTGTACATGGGAAGACACATTTAAGGAAAAGCTATTCAATTGAGTATATAACATCACCCATATTATGCAGAATACAAGCACATTTTTGACATTTGTTTTTCACTGATTACTTCTATTTGCTTTTGCCAAATTACCTCTATATGTTCGTTCCACATAACTTATAGCAGTTTTTGTTTTTCCAGTGAGGATAGATTTCACCCTTTATCTTTGCAGGTAACTCATCCAAGACATTTTTATGTAAATGGATTAATTAATCAGTAGCCTTCATTTGAAACTTAAAAAGAAAATAATCCTTTTTGAGAGGCATTAACTACTTTTTAATGCCACAGACAATTCTTTGCTTAAGCACCTTGTCACACAATTAGAAATTATTTGACAGCAGTAATCATAATAAAATGAATTTACCCCTTACCACGGCACCTTTTTTTCAAGGTGATTAAAGGAATCCAGTCACTGGGAGACTGTGCAACAACTCGTTAAAAAATCACACTTTTGGAAACACAAGGGTACATATTGACAAAACTTTTTGAGTAAATGACATCACAAGTTAAATTACCTCTACAGCCTTTCTGAGACAGCGTCCAACCACAGCAGTGTGCTGGATTCGAGGAAAGGCAGCTACAGCTGGCCTCCTCTGAGAGCCCTTAAGCCTCTCTGCCTTCCAGCCCTATGATTTATGCAAATCAGAAAGCTTTGGCGTCTCCACTTCCTGGCCGGGCCAGCATAATCCACTTCCTTCGGGTTCATGTGACCATGCAAATTTGAGCACTCCTGAATAGTCCCAGAGGGGCTGTGCCTCTCATTATTCCTGCCCCATTCTCTGTGCAGTGCAGGCATTCAGACTGTGAATGGACAAGGGTTTAATTACTCACCACATCTGTCAGATCAGATTCA
This sequence comes from Sciurus vulgaris, assembly GCF_902686455.1. Taxonomy (NCBI): domain Eukaryota; kingdom Metazoa; phylum Chordata; class Mammalia; order Rodentia; family Sciuridae; genus Sciurus; species Sciurus vulgaris. The sequence continues at coordinate 17,481,020 of NC_136464.1, read as the reverse complement.
ACTTGAGAATGAAGAGAATCCCAGACAAGCCCAGTCGTTTCTTTGCAATGTTCTTCATGGCCGAGGTCATCCAACCCTGTCTTCTAGGGAATATTTTCCACTCCTTGTTTCATGACCCTTCTGGAAAACAGAGACTCCAGCTTTTGGAGATCCATTACTGGGCTTTTCACATTGTGTGTGGCCTTTACAAATGTTAATTAATCTTCCTGATGATGCGCTGAGCATCAGGGAGCCCTTTATTCCCCCAGGGCTACTGATGACCAATATGAATGCCAGAAAGTTTTTCTTGCTGTTTCCTGGCCCTGCGCTCCTCTCTGTGTGCTTTGCTGCTTTCCCTCCCCCTAGTGTGTCTCCCTACAACAGATGATACTAGGTCAGCCAGAGTTGGACATTATGAAGATAGAGGTCCCCAAGTAGAGGGTACACCTACAAGGATGAGATCCTTGCCAATCAAGCTTCCCAAGGAGGCACCAGCCCAGGCCTTCCAGGGAAGATCCCATGCTCACTGAATGGGCACTAGCTTGCCTTCCCCGGGTCTCTCTGCCTTGATCTCATTTGGGTTTAAGGGGAGATTCTTGGGTCTGTCCTGCTCTGGAATCCAAGGTTCTGTGGGCTGCTGTAGTGTTTTTTGAGTTTGTTTTTATTTTCACTTTTTTTACTTGTTTGGTTTTGCTTTTTTTTTTAATCGAAAATCATACAACATAAAGTTCACCATTCTGAAACACACCAATTAGGCTCCTTAGGAGAGTCACAGTGTCATCCAACCAGACCTTCTAACTGTCTAGTTCCAAAGCCTCCTCTACCCCAAAAGGAAGCCCTGAACTCATGAAGTGACCATTTCCATTGCGCCCAGCCCAGATCTCTGTGGATTCACCCACACTGGACATTTCATATCAATGGAGTCTTATAACACAGGACCTTCTGTGACTGGCTTCTTTCCTTTAACATAGTGTTTTTGAGCACTGCTGTAATACATCATTGTGGCACTCCTGGGGTGACTGTGTGCGTGCTTATCGTCCTATCAGTTACTCTGCATACGCTCTCTGTCTTGAATGACATCATCCCAGGCCTCCTCCTCTTCTCTCTCGCCTACCATGAGTTGTTCTTTAAGTTTTGTGGATTCCAACTCTGAAATACCTCCAATCACTTCCCGCTGCTCCTGCCCTTTTCAGACACCACTCCTTCCCCAGCTGGTCTTTCTCAAGCGCAGACCATCTGACCTTGTCGCTGCCTGCTCCACCGGACCATGCCACCATGCCGTGCTAACTGCAAGGGCTCCTGCCAGCCTTCAGATGCAGCAGAGGCTCCTTCCATTGCCAGCCAAGGCTGTCCTCACCCTGTGCCCACCCTCGCTCCCACCTCTCATCCGATGGTGCCTGACCAGCCACATTAAACCTGGGGCTCTGACCTGGGATGTCCCTTTTGTATCCTGTTCCCCCAACTTCAAGAATCCATTCCTGCCTTACAGCCCATTACATTTTACCTTCTCACCTTCTCTCGGTCACTGGGCAGAGCCGGTTCCTCCCTTCTCTCGAATCCCAGCCCTTTATTACCACTGTGCATGTGTTGCTCGACTTTAATTAAACCTCTGTGCTTTCTCCACCAAACTGAGCTTTTTGAGGGTACAAATCTTTCCTTCCTCGTTTCCATCTCTAGCATCAACCACTACGTAGAGCCTCAATAAATATTTCGTTGAACCATTGAAATTTTCTTCTCCTAAGAGAAAACTGTGGACCTGCAAGGAGCCCCCAGTCATGGACAGAGCCAGTCTGAAGCCCCAGAACAAGGACTAACGTTCAAAATAGTAATTTTGATCTACTCTTGAATTTAAGTTACCCACAGTGGTTTACCAGTTTCAATTAGCAGAAAATGCAACTTTGCTTTTTTTTTTCTGTCTCTGATTATGTTCTTTATTACAAATCTCAAGAGTTTCATTTGCAGTTGCCAAAAATCTTCTTTTTGACAAATTGCACAGGAGGCATTTTGAGATTGTGTGATAGAGTTGATTGAATTTAGGCCAAGTTTTGTACATTTGTTTCACTCAAAACAAAAATGCAGATGTAGGGCTACTCAAACTGTATCTATTTATTTTATCCCAACCCTCCTAATTCATCTGTCTTTAAAAACAATCAATTGGATTCTTCTTAAATTAAATGCCAAGTAAACAATGCAAATAAAACTGTTTTGTTTGCTGAGAAGTAATTGAAAATCTGCAACTAATTACAAATTGGCAAGCCCCAAGCCTACAAATAGCTGAAACACTCTGCCGAAGCATTGTTTACAGTTGGGTTCAAAACTGGTTTCCTCACACCAGCCATCCACAAGTTATTAATCAATACTGTGTGCCAAGTTCTATACCTCACCTTCAAAAAATTGTAATAAACATTTAATTTTCAATATGGGCTTCATAAACAAAGCTGTTAAAAACTAGAAGAGGTTTAATTGGTTAGAACACACAAAGCCTATTCTTTGGTTATGTGAATTGGCTTTTCGTTAAATACCCTGTTCTTCCTCAACTACTCAGAAATCCTGTAAGTTAGTTGGAATTAATGTTCTGTCAGTCTGGTCATTGAGTCCCCCATGGCACTATAGGTACTACCAGACCTTCTGTAATTGAAATTCTGCAGAAAAGCATCATTTTCATGGACTGCAGAGACAGGGATCAACAAATTTTGATTTTTGGTTGCTCCAAGCAGGTAAAGTAGAATTTGCAAATGACTCTATTTGGAATGGTCATGTTTTAAACAATATAATTAAAAGAGAGAGAGATAGATAGATAGATAGATAGATAGATAGATAGATAGATAGATAGATTGATTGATTTATGGGATTTTTTTTTCCCCCTGGGAGGCTATTTCTCCTGATCTTCACTTGGCCAACTGTTCCTTTTCCTTCAGCTTTCAATTTGATGTCACTCCTCAAAAAGAGTTCCCCTGTCTACCTTTCCTAAAATCTTATACTTTATTTTTATCTATTTGATTATTCTGAGATCCTGTCACTTGATTGTAAGCCATACAGGACAGACAGCATGCCAGTCTTGTTCACTACTCTCACCCTGGTCCCTGGAATAGAGCCTGGTGCATAGTTAGTCCTCAGTTAGCATCAGATGGGTAGACAGGTTGACGGGTAAGCAGATGGGTGGATGGCTAGGTGAAAGGAATTGAATGAAGGAATAAAGTTATGTTATTCGGGTCAGTCAGCCAAGAAAGACAGAAACTGAAGGCCAGGAAAAGACATAATTTTAAAGTGACTCTTGATAAGAAACCAATGTCTGAATTGCAGTTTTGGAGTCATCTGTGCAAACCAGTGTGCACTCAGAGGTAGGAGATGGTGGAAAGCATTGTGTACACAATTTCTCTTCGGCTTTTGTGAGGGTTGTTCTGTGGAAGAATGAGACCTTTCCCTGCAGCCCAAAGGCTTGACACAGGGCTTGTGGCTGGAAGTTACCTGAACACATTCTGGAGGCTTCTCACTGAACAAGCAGCCTCAAATGGGAAGTGAATGGAGAGATGATGTTGATGTTGGCAGAAGTATTTACACACAGAGTACTTTCAAGAATGCTCTTAAAGTGGGTGCAGCCTTCAAATGGGCTGTGGTCTAGGTGGCTCGTCTGGTCCCTTCCCATCCCAGAATTCTGTGATTCCATAAACGATCAAGCAAGAAACCCACTAAACTAAATAGTTGACATTTATTTTTGAAAGGAGAAATTCCAATGAGATGTGCATTATTCATTTCATCCCATAAAGAAATAGCTTTAAAAATGACAAAAATGAAAATGTCCTATCAAGATAATAAGGCTGAATTATACAAGTCTTTTCTCCATTCTCTGTTCCCTGGGATGCCTTAGACAGGGGTATGCAGTATTTTAGGTACATTTGAGCAAGGAACCTGCTTTCCCAGGGGGTGGCAGAGACAGCATGTAAGGTCTTAATCCAGCCCTGTGATCTTTAGGCTTTGCCTTAAGATCTGTGTGTGTGTGAGATACTGTGGTACCTCAAAAATAGAACAAGAGCACTCCATCCATGTGAAGATGACTGTCAAGGTCACCGAGACCCCAGTGATCTGGCAAATTGAAGCTGGCTAGGCCGCCTTTCCTTTTAGGGCATTCTTCTGGGGATCAAAAAATATTTATAAATTGATGTTTTTCAGTTGCTGAGTCATTTTTCTTGCAGTTTTTTCTTCTTTTCAATTCATTGTTGCTTTGCTACCTGAGCCCTCGTCTCAGCGCCTTCTAGTGGGCAGGAGGGAGAGAGCCAAGGTGAAGTTCCGCCCCTGCAGGCCGAGAGCCGGGCAGGCTGGACCTGTAGGTCCCTGGAAGTCCAGCGGTTAGCGCTCGCCTGGTTGCTGGAGTTCGGATTGCCCTGAGCACAGTCCAGTTCTTAGCCTGTCATCTCTACAGATGAGCAAAACACTGAGAATGGAGGGCAGAAAGGGGGTTTAGGTTCCCCTCTCCTTATTCCCAGCTGGTGGGTTCCTGGTCTTAACAGGAGGCCTCACTGAGCCGTGTGTGAAGTGGGCGATCACTGACGAGCTCCCTGAGGCTCCCTGATCCTGTGTGCCCTTTGCCGAGGCAGAGCCCACTCACCTCACAGGGCCCAGCTTGGATGGCACCGTCTCTGTGAGACTCTCCCAAGCCCTCAGGCAGGAAGAACAGCCATCTTTTCCTCTGTACTTCCTCATTCTCCTTATACCACGTTTATCAGTTCTGTTCTGGATTATTCTGTACAGACTTGGCTTTCCCCCAAGGCTATGAGATCCTCGAGGAAAGGGATTTTGCTTCCTTTTTCTGTATGTCTCCAGGATTCAGCACAGTTCTTGGTACATAATAGGTCCTCCATGAATGCCTGACAAATTGGAAAAGAAATGAGCCGACACTGAACTATTTATTAATATTAACATTTTGTGAGAGGAGAGGAGTGAAGACGTGAAGTTCAATGTGAAACTAATCTTTTCTCCCTGGTACAACCTGGTTTTGCAGTGACAGTTTCTTCCTCTCACAAGCCACCTGGATCTTAATGGTTATTTTCTTACAAGGTTGTTGCGTTTACAGTATGACAGAACTGTGTTTACCTTGGAAGGAGGGCTGTCCTCTGTTAAGAACCTTTCAGCAGAGCCTGAGAGTCAAGTTATGGTGTTGTGGGCAAAAAGCCAGTAGGGAAAGCCTGGGGAGAAGCCCTCACAGAGAAGAAAGGCCAGATCATCTGGTCGCTGAATCTTATGGAATTCAGCAGTGACTCAGCCAGATGATCTGTGGGGCGCACAGCCCCTTGGGGTCAGAGGCCACCATGCTGCCAATCAGACAGGGCAGGTGGAATGTCACCCATCTGTGCCCCACTGTGTTTCCCAACACCCCCCTGTCCTACACTGATCACTCCTCACTGCTGTCTCTGCCACCTTATCACGAGTTGGGGACTCTCGGCGTGTGTGGAGAGCCTGTCCCAAGTCCTCTTTCTCAGGACAAGCTCAACTTCACTTCCTCTGGCCTTATCGAACCCTTTGTTTCCAAAATTGTTAATCAGCCGCTTGGGGGGCTGAGCTCAACTCTTCCACCCCTCCACCCTTCAAGCTGAAAATAATGATGAGTCTGGCCATTGTCCCTGTTTTCTGCAGTCCACTGGGACCTAGCAAGATAAGGCTATTGAAATTGGTCAGCTGCATTTCAGACATGCTGCTGGTGGTTACTTGGCCATCTCTGATTCAAACTCGGCTTAGAGAAACATGCAGCCACAGATTCTTCAATGCCACAGATATGGTACTTTCCCATGCTAAGAGAATTAACAGATGAAATATGGTTTTCCGAACCTCTTTTCATTTACCGTCAAAATAACAAGCGACGTCTTGTATTTCAACAGAGACACTTTTTTCACTCAGTGATTCAGGAAGAATGTGCCATTGTCTCTGCCGTAGATTCTTATTTTATTTGTAAATTGTGCGTGCTGCATGCTACGGAATACTGAAAAGCCATACACCCTGGCTTGTTAGTTGACACACAGTATGTGTGATTACAAATTGTTTGAGTAACAGTGGACTATTGAACTGCCATCCAGATGTGTGTGGAGTTGACTGTGGGAATGTCCACAAAGGAGGATTGTCTTTCCTTGCTGGGGCCGAGCCCCCAGCAAGTAGAAACATAAGCATGGAAGCTACTCAAATGGAACAGTAGCTGCAAATGCTCCTTCACAGAAGCAAGATCAGTCATTTTTTTAAAATTACATATTGCAACTAAAATTATTCAATCTTAGATTATTCTCAAAGTAAATCATGAAAAGAAAATACCAAACAACAACCAAACAAAATCACAACTTTGAATGCCACTTGGGAAGGGTTTGTTTTATACTTTTAAATGTCTAGAGATTCAGAACACGACAGGTTCAAGATAAGGCCTCACGATCCTCAGCCCCCGCATGTCTTGTCACCAGGTGTGCGTCTCCTTCACTCCCTTCTATCCTGTCTGCTGTCCAGTGCACACTATTAATTAACTGTTCATAATACTGACCGTGGGAAAGCAATGCAGAAATCTTCCTGTGAACATTTTCTTAAAAGATACATGAAGTCAGATGTGGTCCCACTTCCTGAGTTACTGGTCCCAGCAACTCAGGAGGCTGAGGCAGGAGGATCACAAGTTCAAGGCCATCCTGGGCAACTTGGCAAGATGCTGTCTCAATTAAAAAACAGGGTGAGGGATAGGGAGGTGGGGAGGATGTAGCTCAGTGGTTAGTGGGCCCTTGGGTTCTCTAGTACCGCCAAAAAAAACCCCGCATTCGAACACAGTGAAATGCCACTGTTCACACACTAGGAAATGAAAAAGGCAGCAAATAACAAGTGCTGGTAAGGATGTGGGGAAATGGGAGCCCTCTTATGCTACTGGTGAGACTCCAAAATGGAATAGCCACTTGGGAAAACAGTTTGTCAGTTCCTTAAAAGATTAAACATGGAGTTGCTGTGTGATCCAACATTTCTACACCTAGGTATCTGCTCTAAGGCACATGAAAATGTATGTCCACACAAAAATTTGCACATGAAAATTCATAGCAGCACTCTTCATAATAGTCAAGAAGTAGAAACAACCCAAATGTCCATTGGCTATGGAATGGATTAATGCGGCGTATTATGCAGCCATAACAAAGAATGAAGTACGAATCCAACAGGGATGAACCTTGGACACGTGCTCAGTGGTAGGGCCTTTTGGGTTGTTATGACCCCATTTGTATGAAATGTCTGGAAAAGGCAAATGTAGAGAGTCAAAAAGCAGATCGGTGGTTTCCTATGGCTGGAGAACTTGAAGGAAAATGGAGAGTGGCTGGTAATGGATGTGGGGTTTGTTTTGGTTTGGTTTTTTGTGGGGAGACCAAGTACTGGGAATTGAACCCAGGACCTCAAGTGTGCTCGGCAAGCGCTCTACCACTGAGTTGTATCCCAGCCCTTCTTATGTATTTATTTATTTACTTTTGAGACAGGGTCTTGCTGAGTTGCTAAGTCTGATCTTGAACTTGCAATCTCCCTGCCTCAGCCTCCCCAGTTGATGGGATTGCAGACGTGCCTCACCCCTCCAGGCTGAATTTTAAACTTGGAATGGGTGAATTGCCTGGTGTGTGTATCAGACCTTGATAAAGCTGTTTAAAAATAAAGATATTTTCTGTTTTTTTTTTTTTTTTTTTAACCATTAGAAAGTGATTTTTTTAAAGTACCTAAAATTAGGATATCTTCAAAAATCACATATCTGAACTTTCTTGGCAACATGGAAAGGAAGGAGAAATGGTTTTAAATTTAGTAGTTTATATTCTTTTCTTTTTTTCTGTAATGAAGGATCTATTACTTGCTTAGCAGTGTCAACACTTTCTATCTCTAGTTGGGATCTACAGCAGTAAGTTGGCACCCAGCCATCAAATACCTAGATTTACCTTTGTGTGATAAAACGCCCGTTAGCAGTACATATTGAAATCTATCATTTTGGACCTATTTTAAATTCTGTAGCAGACAAGTAAAAAAAATAAATAAAATCATGAAACATCAGGCAAGTCAGAGGAAACACAGAAACGAATAGGAAATCCTTTCTAGATTCTGTTCCCACTCCACTTTCTATAGTTTAATCTAAAGAAAAATGTGGAATTTCCTGCAGAGTGATTAATAGGCCAGTGTGGTGACATACAGGAACTCTGAGCTTGACCTTGCAGGTAAAGGCTAACTGGTATGTTAAGTTGATTACACAATTTCCTCTAAATACGTTGACAAGTGGTTTGCACAGTTGCCTTGACTTTTGCCCTTATAAATGCACATTTATAAATGACTTGCTTTTTCAGCTAAAGCAATCCTTATTTTAGATGTGACATGTGTTAAGTAAACAGCCTGATATGGAACCCCAGCTTCCTAACCTTCCTAGTCAGGTCCGATTATCAGAGTAGCTGGAGGAGGAGTGTTTGTGGGGCCTGAAACCCAGCTTGGAGATGTGACTGGAGTCACAAGGCACATAAGAAACCCAAACCTGTTTTCTTCCCTCTCATATTGTGAGCAGACATGAACTTGAAATGTGTTCCACAAATGGCTTGAAATATTTCAGGAGTAGAGGCTGCTAAATGGCTCACATGAATGACAAGCAGGCTTAATTCTGCCTTTTGGCTGGATCTCCTTTCAGGATGTCAGTCTGTAAGAAAATACAGTCCTTGGTATTTCTTCAAAAATATAATGGAGAAAAAGTTTCTAGTCAGCACTTCTCTTCTATGATCATTTTCACAGGAAAACAATGTAATCCTTTTACAGTCTAGAGAATATAGTTTATTGAGATATTCTGTTTTACAGATGTGCTACTTCTATTTAAGGAAAAGTTACAAAACGCTACTAAAATGAACGGGAATTACAGTTTCAATGATGAATCAAAATGCTCTTCAGGAAAATCACTGTTTATTTGTAGATTTATAAGTCAAGCACCTTTATTGAACCTAATATATCCTGATTTGATAAGCAGAAAGAGATTTGCTAACATGGTTGATTTAGCTGGGATCCATTCGTGTGTGTCTCTTCCTGAACGAGTTAAACATTTGGAAAATGAATTGATTTTTATTTGTATATACAAAGATAATACCACTTATGCTTTCCAGGTCTAGCGTATGACAAGCCTTGAGCTCATCTGGAAAACAGAGCCTTGTTAGGACTCAGAGGTTAAATGGAGCATCCCACCACCCGCGTCCACGGATGCTCCTCTGAAACAATGTGCAGACCCATTATAAATCATCTTCATTCACATTAACTCTTACATAAGATGAAACTCATCAGCCTCACAATGTTTACTACTTTCCAGAGATGACTCATGCGGTAATCTTTTTCTTTATTTCATTATTTCACTCAGTGGTCTGTAGTGCTCATAACAAAGGGCTCGCCTTCCACTCTCTGTCTGGCTGTGTGCTTGGGCAAGGACCGGAGCTAATCCCTCTTGCGTATGGCTTCTCCCTGCAAGTCGTCGATACTTAGTAACCATTAACTATTAACAACAACATCCCTCTCTTATTTCACTTCCTCCCCAGCTGGCTGGGGTTTCAGTGAAGGGTTCTGAAAAGTTTCTGCTGCCTCTTAATTTTCTCTGCTAAGACAGTACCTTCCTAAGAATTAAATATTCCTGTTACATACATTTGAGTCAAGCATTTCAGAAATAAAAAATATAGGACATCCTATAATGAACATCCTTCTTTCCAACATAAGCTCAAGAATTAATATTTTATAAAAACAAATGAAGTCCCTATTACACCAACAGAGATGTTCATAAGACCAAGTCTGTAGCATCCTGAAGAAATCCAGACCAAATATTGGGACCTCCCCTGTGAGAGGAAAGGGATATGTTCACGGGGGGAGAGAGAACGGGCTTTCCTTTGTTTGTTTGTGTTTTTAACATTCCAGATATCTGAATCATAAGAAATGGCCAATATGCAATTATTTACAGCCTATAAAAATGACAGCTTGATGTGAGTCAGCCTCATCACTGGGAGACAAATGTCCCTTACGCGTTACAGAGGAAACCAGAATCAAACTCACATTCTTCTTCCAGGCCACTGGCTTAGCCTCAGAATCCCTTCCCTGCTTTCCATTTCACCTCCAACCTCTTGTCACAGCCATCAGATGAATCTGATTACTGTTAAACCTGGCTAAAAATTTAAAATATTAACCGTTTATATTTCCTATGGAAATATTAGTGTTTGGTGGGTGCTGCCTCACAGGCCCAGAGGTGACTTAGAACACGTGACACATGCATTGCTCTCCCTTCTTAAAATCCCAAAAGTTCTCAATTCCAGAACCTATCCAGACCCGAGGTCTGGGTCAGGGAAGGCAGGAAAACAGTGACGAGGACTTGTGGGTTGGTGGTGGAGGTTAGGCAAGGAGGTCCTGGGAAGGCACCGAGGCAGGGCTGTGTCCCACGGTGTTGTCACCTCACCACCCTCTTCTGGCCTCCTGCAGCGTAGACCGTCCTGATCCTTCTGCCTGTGCCTTTCACATGCTCTTGGCCACGACGTTCCTAAAGGCTAAAGACCCAGCTTCACTGCTGTTTTCCTCCAGGTTTCCTGTGCCCTGCGGGACAGGGTCCATCGCTCTCTACCGCTGTTCTTGGGACGTGTCCCCCAGCTGTGCGGCGGTCCTGTTCCCAGCAGCACTCTTGCTGCCAGCCAGCTGCAGGGCAGAAGCCCACTCTGTGCAGACTCCACACACCTCACTTCATTTCTTCTCCTCAGTGAGCTCTCCAGAGGCAAATCCAGTTTTGTGGGACTCGAAGGTAGACAAGGTACCCTCTGGAAAAAAGTAGAAGTCAAAGTTATGAAAATGGACATTCAGGCCAGGGAGATAGCTCAGTCAGTAGAGTGCTCATCTTGCAAGCTCAAGGCCCTGGGTTCGATCCCCAGCACCGCAAAAAAAAAGAAAAAAAAAAAAAAAATAGAATTGATATTCATTTAGGTCAAGAAAAGAAGCACAACAAAGATTTTGAAGTAGGCAAATATTAAAAACATCACCAACTCCAGGAAAGTGACATCATTTTATTAATTGCTTAAAACATATCTACAATACTTTTTTCTCTATATTTTTTGACTGTGAAATATTTGGCCTTTTTTTTTTTTTTTTTTGGTACTGGGGATTGAACTCAGGGACACTTTACCACTGAACCACCTCCCCAGCCCTATTTTGTATTTTATTTAGAGACAGGGTCTCACTGAGTTGCTTAGCACCTCACCATTTCGGAGGCTAGCTTTGAACTCGCAACCCTCCTATCTCAGTCTGCCAAGCTGCTGGGATTACAGGCTTGCACCACCACACCCGGCTCCATTTCTTTCTATATAGCAATGATTTTTATAAGATTGTTTTGGATAGAACAAGGAAATATTTAAATTTTTCCTCCAGCATGATTGATCAAAATACATTTTTTTACTGAGAGTTTTTTAAATTTCTCTTGCTCCACAGTTCCATATTAGTTCAGTACACCCCCATATCCACAGAGGACACATTCCAAGACCCCCAATTAATACCAACCCTATATTACCCATCAATACTGAACCCTATATAAACTGTTTTTTTCCTACACAGTGAAAGGCTAACAATACAACAAATAATAAAGCAATAATTATAACAATAGACTATCAGAAGTTACTTAAAACTTATGAGTTTTACTTCTGGAATTTTCCATCGAATATTTTCAGATCATTGAATAATTGAAATGGCAGATATGGAAGAACTACTACAATGTAAACTTTTATGATTGTCATCAAATGAAAACATCTCTCATGTTTTTTCCATGTGTGAGCCTTAGGGTTTGGAATTTTTTCTACAGGCTAGTTTCTGGCTTCACACAGTTGGTTTTCTCTGCCCCCCACTTATCTCCAGTGCCAGGCACTCAAGCAGGGTTCACATCATGATAAGGACCTCCTGCCCTGCACCTGCGTGTCCCTGCACTAGGAGAGGTGGCCATTTCCAGCCCAAGACGGCTGCGGTAATTTAACCAAACACAGGAATGACTGTGAGCTTGTAAATGAATCCCACCGCATTCAGAGTTAACTGTCCTGGGGCGTTGGGGGACTCGGCTAAGGAAAATTGAGTTAAGGATAGTTCACATATTTCTGGGGCCTCTTCCAAGAACCCATGAAGTGAGGAATTGACACCAAAGCCCCAAAAGTAGCAAGTGTGCTCACGGGTTAAATATTTTTGTAAAATTTTTCCAAATATTTTTTCTAAAATAAAGATCTGTCAACTGTAAGGCAAAGGGGAGTCAGAGTAGAAAGAGACAGTAGTCCTAAAAAATGCCTTACACTTAGGTAGCAAGTGAGAGAGCTAGGATTTAAACCCAATCTTTAGAGGCCAAGCTTTGTTTGTTTGTTTGTTTGGTTGGTTTTTTTTTTTTTTTTTTTGGGGGGGGGGGGTACTGAGGATTGAATCCAGGGACATTTAACCATTGAGCCACATCCTCAGCCCTTTATATTTATTTATTTATTTGTTTCAGGGTCTTACTAAGTTGCTGAGGCTGGCCTTGATCTTGCCATTCTCCTGCCTCAGCCTCCCAAGTCTCTGGTGTGTGCCACCAGGCTTAGCTAGCTCTTATCTAATGTTACTAATTCATGTCCTATTTTACAGAGCCTTTTCTTTCCCTGTCCCAGCTTACTGCTGGGGCACTGGTCAATAGTAAGCTGGCTAATGGTCATAGCACTGGCTATTGGTCAACATTGGTGGTACATACACACATAAAATGGACATCAAAACCCAAAACAGGTTTGCTCTGTTCCTGAGCACTCCTGGAACAAGTTTAAGATTCTGGAATTTAACTTCTGTCTGAAATAAACTTATCATAATGCAGAATTTCAGATAATTCTACCCTAACATTTACTGCCTCTGGTCCATCCATGTTCTAGAAAGCCTGTTCCTCTTCGTTCAGCTGGGAAATTTCTGAGTCTGCCCCAAGGACTGATAAATATAGCCACAGTCTCTTAGCTTTATTCTGGTATCCCTAAGAGCCACAGTTCGGAAATGGTGGGGCACTCTTAATTAAAAGGGGACAGCCAGCAGGGGCCCTGCTTTCAATGCCCTGGCACCTGCAGAAGAAAGGCTTTCTGTCTGATAAACCCTCCCATGTCTGTAGCCCACGGCTGTACACATGGGCGGAACTCTCTCTCACAGAACAAGTGTGTTTGCCAAAACAGGGAGTGAAATATCTTGCAAGTCCACTTGTTCCAGAAGAAAGACAGGATAAGGGAAGTGGCAGAAGCAGTGATAGGAAAGGAGTTTTTCACGCTAACAAGCGTGAACTGATAAGCCTGACCTTACAGGCGAATGTGGAGGGTCCTAAAAGCACCTCTCAGGCCAAAATTAACTGAGCAAATTTGACCTGGCTTCCCATTTTATAATGGGAAAAAAATCCTAGAGAGAAAGAAAATTCAACATTTACTGCTATCGTGAATGATGGATTTGACTTCTTATCTGCTAGACTTGCCTACTAAAGAAGTCAGCAGAATCACTTTCTCACGTGCCTGAAATAGAAGGTTGCATGATAAAAATATAGTAATCACAATATTCTCATTCTTACTATGCTCCACTTCCTGGGTTGAGTATGTTTCTATTTCTTATTTCAATCCCAAGAAGCCCCTGAGGCTTCAATTTACAGATGAAGATAGTGGGACTCCGAGAGTTTCGGTCATTTGCTCTGCCAGCCACATAGCCAACAAGTGGCAGAGGTCAGATTTGAACCAAGGCAACCGGACTTGGAAGCTTGCACATTCACCTCCTGATCCAGAGCTCCACCTGCATCCTACCCCTGTGTGCTTCTTCAGGACTCTACCTCGCCTCTGAACAGTTCCCATAAAAGGTGGGGGGCGGGGCGCCTGAAGTGCCCTCTGAATGTTCCTCTATAATGTGTATAAAGCAAACAAGGGCTGTTTTTATCATCTTCCCCAAGTACCCCCACGAGCTATAGTTGTTTTGTTTTGTTTGTCTCTTGGGGTACCTAGAATAAAACATGAATATTATTCGGGGAGCAAAATAAATATTGGTCCCTGAAAGCCTTGTTATGGGCTTGATTCTTCCCCCTGCCTGGAGGCCTGGTTGTGTAAAGAGAAGAGTGTGGCAGACTCAGGTTCCTGCTCAGTAGCCAGGGCCATGGTACTAACAGCTTGGGGACTAATAGTATTCACATGACCAGCTGGTGGGTACAGTGGCAATCCAGTGTCCAGACCAAGGGTCCCAGGGAGGAGTGCCTGCTTTGGGCTTGTAGAGCAACATGGAAAGGAAGTGAGGGTCGAGGTACTCGAGGGGACCCAGGAGAATGTGGCTCCAACCCCTCATTTCATAGGGGAGAAACGGAGTCCAAGGGAGAGGAAGTGGCTCTCCAGAGGTCACTCAGCTAGTTGTGAAACCTACACTAGAATTCCTTCCACTGTAGGCTGCTGACATGCCCCCTCAGAGCCCTGTCACCCAAGCACACAGCTACCTTCCATGGTACATCCAAATGCACCGTGTCAGTTTAATCTTCCTGATCTGACTTGGGCTCCCATTTCAACATTATACTGAGAAGACTGGTGGCTGAGAGGCTGTGCCTTTGTCTCTCAGGTGGTTAGATTCTCTGTGTAGAACAATAAAAGCTATTTATTTAAATTAACTCTATTTTATTCATACAACTGGTGACTCATCTACAGAACACACATGGTGGTGTTACCTGAGCTGATCAAGTTTTTCTCCAGACTTACATTCCACTGCAGAGACGCAGGGAGTCTACCCAACAAGTTCTTTGTTGCTTATTCTGAAAGCAGGAAGTGCCCTGGACGAATATACACATGTATATACTTTACCCACAAATGACACCTGTTACTCTTTTTGTTCTTCAAGGCACTTTGTTTAACTAAATAAAATTGGAAAGAGGGAGGAAAGAAAGGTTGTTCACAACAATTCATCTTTGCCAGTAGAATATTTTTTAGGAAATGATTCTATATGCTTTAAATAATTCTTATCATGACATTACAGATTTAACTCATTCAAATTATGAAAAGAGTCACCATGTGACCCAATTAGTCAAACCAGTCTTCAAGTAAAACAACCAAAGCAGACTGATTTTCTGACAGAGCAAGTCTAACTTCACTTTTTCTGTTTGAATAAATGTGTTAGCTCACGGCCTGAAGTCCTAAGATAGGCAGGAAGCTAGGACAGAGGCTTCAGGCAGATGCATGGAGTGCGGAGCTTCAAGTCACTCTGCAAATTTGTCACATGTCAGACATAGGTGCCACTGTGGTCAGAACTTCTTACCACACTATTTGCTTCCTCCTCACAAGATTCACTCCCCAAAAGTGCATTCTTTGAAAATGAGTCAGGAGGTGGAAAAGTCACAAAGATTCTCAAAACTTGCCCGACCCCATTCTACGGTAGGCATGCTACTCAGCTTACAATGGAGTTACATCCCAGTAACCTCGTCAGGAGTTGAAAATAACCTAAGTCAAAAACGCACTTGACACACCTAGCCTATCAGAGACCCTGGCTTAGCCTCCGGGCACACCCCACCCCCATGGTGCTGGTCCAGGGAAAGATTAAAATTCAGAGTACTGTTTCTACTGAATATATATCACTTTTCACCAAGTTGAACATTGTAAGTCAGGGGGCGTTCTGCCTTTCTGAATTCAGAACCCCCCCCCCCCCCCCCCCGCCAGGCTGAACCCCCCACTTCTCTCTGGACAGGAATATTTGTGAGGAAGACACATGCTCAGGGCTCTAGGCTGGCTCTGTGGCCCTCAACTCTACAGCAGTAGTTTAGAGTCTCTTTGAGTCTGTGGTGGTTTTTGCACTTCAGGGCAGAGCAACTTGGTGAAGTGGAAGAAGGCAGTTTGAGGAAGGAGAGGGGTAAAGAACTCCACCATTCCTGGAGTGCAGAAATCTTCTTGGAAGATTGGTTTTGGTAAATAATACACACACAAGTGAGAGACCTGGACATTGATTCTTGTAAATGATGGCAATATCTTAGTCTGAAGACCTCAAGAGAAATCCTCACAGGTGCTGACCGGTCAGTAAGATGCCACAGACCAAGATGCTCACAGCAACATCAGAACTGCAGAAATTTAGAAGCAACTGAAATGCACATGTGTGCATTGTGAAACCATTACATTGACTCAAAGGATAAGTTTTAAAACACTACACGTAGGGTATTATACATACCTAAACATGAAGATACATAAACATGAAGTAAAAGTATAAAATGAGGGACAGAACATACTCCCACTTCAAGTTAGAGGTTACCTGGAGGTAGGGATAAGTGGGGAGGTAGAACCAACTGTATTTGCATCATGTTATCATTTCAAAATAACAGTTCAGCCTTCTGCACCATTAAATCCTTCCTTGTGTTTGGGCAGGAAGCAAAGAAACTGATTTTTAATTATGCATCTTGTGCAGCAATACAGTGAAGAAAAGGACTTTAGAGTTTGATCTCAGGCTTCAGTGGATGAATAAACTAAGGGGGATGCCCCTTTCACCTAGGATACTCCTGCAGCCCCAACTAGAGGTTCAAGAGAATTCCATCTTGAAAAAGGCTGCATCTGGTTACCCCTAAGACTCTCTAAACTCATCCTGATTTTTTTTAATGAAATTTGACAAAGTATGTACATGAAGGCTCCTGTAGAATGGCCTTAATTTGTGCTTAGGAATGCATAATTTTATCAGGGTCTCTGTAATTAGATATTGTACAATAGAATAAAAAGCAAATACTGCAGTTCCATGTCAACAGAGGCCTTTAGGACCTCACTCTCTTTGAGATAACAAAGGTTTCCATAGACACATGCATCACACAGGATTGTTGAAACACATATCGAAGAAGAAAATGAAAGTTTCCCAATTGGTTTTTCCTCGTACTTAAGGGCAAGTGTGCGCACATGTGTTTTGTTCTCTTCTTTTTATATTGTCTCCTGCATTTGGGTTCTTCCCGGCTCCCTTATCTGTCTGAACTGTAAAGGTGGACAGTGCAGCTTTCATAGTCCTGAAGAACAATATCAGTATTCAAACTGGTTTTAGGTGTGAAGTGCTTATCTTTTGTGGGAAGGACAAGTGAATTAATAAAGTGGGCACCTTCTGCTTAAGGACTGAAGATAGTTTTGCTGGGAATGTGATCTGTGTTTCAGCAGAGAGAGTGCTGCTGTTCCCAGACACGGGCGGAGAACAAGCTTCCAGAAGGCAGGGAGTATACCTTAGTCATCTCTGCAGCCTCACCGCTAGCATTGCCAGGCACAGAGTAGGTGCTCAATAATTAACTCCCTGCAGGTTAGCCAATCACATAGAGAAAATGGCCGTGTTCTGTAATTGCTAGAAAAAGACCCCACAGGAGCACCTCTGCTTCCAGATAAGAAGCCAGATGCCTACAAAAGCAGATGGTCACAGATATGAGCAGGGTGAAAATGGCCAGATGTCGCCTGGCAGGAAGAGGACAGCCTAGGCTGAACCAACCTGTGCATGTCTTATATTAAAGCATCCAATCCAAGCTTTTCAAATACCAAGTAAGCCAAGCAAAATACAGTAATTTGCATTTCTGCCGAGGCTATGAGGAAAGCTCATTACAGTACTGTATTTCTACTGAGAAATGAGCAAATTCCGGACAGGTTAGAACTGTATCTACCAGGTACCCGTTTTGAGCAGGTACCTCTGCTGGGGCCTTGCCCTCTACTCCATTAAGTAGAAAGCCTGGGCGAGGCCAGCTCTTACTACCTAATGGAACTAGAAGCACCATACTCTCTTATCTCACATGCTTTGGTGTCTGCTCTTGAGTCCATTTGTAAGGCCCACCAAGGACAGCCTGGAGAGGGAAAAGAAAACTCAGCGAAGTAGGCTGCACTTAAAGAGGAAGGGTCAGAGGGAGGAAAGACCCGTGGGCTTGTGGTCCGCTGTTGGTACATGAATTATAAGTCATCGTTTTAAACAGCAGCTGATCAGCCACTGCCTTCTGTCCAATCCACTCCTCCCTCAAGTGGTCCCCTGCACTCGAGAAGACCGCCTGATCGGTAGTACATAAACATTCGTGTACGGGTCCTCTTGACCACAAGACTGTTTCTATGAGAACTCTCAGCCCTAGTATCTCCTGTTGGATCTCATGGCCACAGATATTGGTAGATGCTGTGCCCAAGGTACACTTAGACTGCATTTGGGAATCTGTTTATTTTATCTTATTTGTTTCTTTAACAGTGTGATTGCAATTATTAGGTAAACCCTTACTGCTAGATTTTAATAGCATTAAACAATTCATATGTGGCAGTAAGATGTGCAGCTTGAGAAAATATTTTAAAATTTTTAAGAGGTAAAGAGATATTGATATGTGGACAGAGGGCAGAGAAACAGGCTTATTATCCCTGGGTGCTATGAATGTCCTTGTGGCAGCATAGAAATCATACCTCTCTTCTGAGAGGGGTAGTTTGAGGTGTTGTCTTATTTATCATCATGATCCTTGAGAGATAAGGAGGTGCCATTGTAAAACCAACCAACTATTCAGCACTCTGTTGCACATCACAGGGGAGCATTCAAGACTTTAAAATGTTATCTCTTTCTTCTAAAATTTTGCAGTTTGTTCAGAGGCAATTATAGTTGCTTTTGTAAATAGGACCCATAAAATAACTGGCACTGTCCATCTCTCCAATGAAGCGACGCAATGGAGTAAGAGTCTGAGACTCCCGTTGTGCATAGTATTTATGCATTTTAGAAGAGGGCAAGAAGCAAGCCACAGGAGAGGATGGATCTAATACCTGTGCCTGCAAAGGTAAGGTGTTGGTCTCAAACTACTTTTATTTGTAATGCAGTCCCTTTGACCTACATAAATCCTTACCGGTGGCCACCCTTTGCTCAACAGTGAGCTTTTCTGATGGCAGAATGAGCAGCATTCTCTATTCGTTGCAACTTACCTGGTCTTATCCAGTCAGGTTCCAGGAAAGTAACTACAAAGGTCTGGGCACATCTCTTTAACAATAGCATCCTTTTAACTCAGAACTCAGGGAAGGTAGATCTCAAGTTGAGAAGAGCCAAAGTCATAGTGCAGACATAACTGTACATGAGTAACATAAATAATTGTAAACTAAAAGCAGACGTCGGAGAACCGTGATGATGTGCAGGTGTTAATGAGCAGCTCTCCCCACCACCCTGACGGGAGCCACCGGGCCTGGGTCCAGCCTGGCTCACTGAGCCCCTGCTCTGTTGCCTCTCTGAATCCTTTTTGCCCTCTCACGTTCCTCTGGGTCCTTTCCTGGCCTGCTATTCTGATTACACTATTGACTGCTCGGAAGCAGAGCTGATACCTAATTACAGAGGAATCTGTCTCATCAGCCGCAGTTGCTGAAAGGATAACTCGCAGGTCCCTCCACTGCATATCTGCTGCTCTCACTCATTCTGACCTCTGTGCTATTTGAGAAATCTTTGAAAATGCTGAAGGTATGATTCTTCTTTGGGGGGAATTTGCTTTAGAAAAATGTATCTTCTCCCTGCTCCGACTGTTGGGGTTTCATAAAACCCAACTGCCTTAGGTAAATGAAGAACCTCTTTCAGACTCAATGTCTCTCCACTTGGGAAACCATGGATTGTTTTCTGCATCTCTCCATCGCAATGAGTATCACCGTATTGGGAAGAAAGGACCCTGGTGCCTGGTTGGTGACCTGCTATTTACCTTAAAACCCACCCCAGGGGGTGACGATGCTCAGCTGTCTCTTGGGCACCACTCAGGCTTCTTTTAGGTCCCTTGGGTTTCTTGCATGACCCAGTCCTTTTTTTTTTTCCAATTGCCCTTCTTTTGTATGATACAGTCCTATGGTTTATAGATTCTGAAACCACATTGTATAAATCAAGTAAGAGGCTGCCTAATTTTTATGTGTATTTTACATAAAATTTTTTGCAAATTAAATCAGATTTATTTATACATTGGGAAAAATACCTTTTAAAAGGATTAAATGACATAAAATAGATGCTGCCTTCAGAAGATGTTGATACATGGGCATTGTACACATAATACACAGAATTGCAATAGATTTATCAGCTCTTATACTCAATAACTTATTTTTATAAAACAGATTCCTTTGCCAGGTTTGTATACCTGAGAGAAATAACCAAGAAACAGCTCTCTTTTGAGTTTTAATCATAATAATACAGCCCTTAATCCCAAAACCAGAAAGAACAGATGTCCCCAAGTTACTTTACTCAACTCTGGAAAGCGATCGAGTTTGGTTTTGGTTTTGGTCTTTGCCCAAAGCTTCTTTTCTCAAGAGTAGTAGACTGTATGCAAATCCTTGAAAGAGTTTATTCTGCTTAAAAAAATGAGCATTTTCTCACGAGGGCTATTGGCGCTCTTGAGAGTAAACCTGTGATTACTGTTCTCTAATGGTTTTCTAGCTTGCTAGGTGCACTAGACTGGCAAAGAATTTTTTTCATCATTTTTTTCACTGCCCATTCAGAGATCCAATTTGGTGCTGAGAATTAGCTGTATTTCCCTGGAATGGGAAAAAAAGCCCACAAAGACAAAAGGAGACTCTCCCCACCCCCAGGCCTGTGTTCTGCCTGCCCAGAGTGGAAGTAGTCAGGAGAAAAGTAGGATCATTCTCTGTGAATACATTTATATGAAAAGAATTTTAAATTTCTTTCTCTCCATGGATAGGAAGACCTCGATTTCAGCCTATATCCATGACTTTGCCAGGCTTATAAAAGAAAGAAACCCTCCCAGGAAGAAAGCCTTTAGGTCATAGTGAATCAAACCGTCAGAGAATTTCCAAGCATCCTTTGCACAGTCAAACCTAAAATCATAAGAACACTATACAGCTCAGGCAGGAATCTAGGAGCCAGGGAGGGACCTCGCTGTGATTGGGTATGGTCCCTGGCTTTATAGAAGCATGTGAGCTGGACCACCAAATCAGTTTGGCATTCTGTTTGTGACATTGCACTTCTGCATAAATAAGAAAACTCTGGGAAAACATTGAGCCCAAAGTAGAGCATAGATGTTCCTTAGGCGGGGTACAAACAATGGGACCGTTTACTTCTCAGGAAGTTATGAAATCTCATATGTAAAATATAGTCATATTTTTGTTATTACTTGATTTAATACTCCAGGAACTTAGCCCAAGCCAGCTGTGATTCTCCAGCTGCCCTGCTCATTAAAATTCCCCTCTTTCAATTCCAACTTCTTTCTACCATTACTGACAGTCGCCTGGCCCATTGTGCCTCCATTTATTCTGTACATAATTCTAGAATGTGCCCATTCAGGTGTTCCCAAAAAGGTTCTTTATAATAGCATATTTTATATCTTCGAGAGGAGAAGTTCGGTATACAATTCTGAAGAATTCTGAAGAAAAAGGACACACCACAATAATTCTGTCAGCTGAACGTTGTGTCATTGTTAGCACTTGAATGATATAAAGCTGTTTTTCTTTTTAAGTATTCAAACTAATCCTGCAGATACCAAGAGCAGCAGGAAATCACTGAAGGTAGATAATCCAGACCCTGTCCTTAAGGACCAAGGCCATGGCTTCTCTCTCAGTTCCCTACAGCTGGCCCTGCACCTGGCATGAAGCAGGGAACACCCAGCATGTGCAGCATCCTCAAACCTGGGCTTCAGAGGAGGAAGAAGGCAACAATCTAGAATGGGTCCAGGAAAGAGGACATGGCATAATACTTTTTTTCTCAAATAGAAACTATAAAATCTATTTCTCAACTATGACCTTTTTCTGGAAATGTCAAAAATGTGTTCATAAGAACGATTTGGGGGCCCGGGCTCCAAGAGACAGTTTCCCAGACTCTGTTCAGAGATGAGTTGACTTGTCTTTGGAAAGAGGCCATTTGCTGCCAAGGCTGGGGCCACACGATCCTCTTCCATGCTTGATTTGAGGTGCCGTGTGGTGTGAAGGACAGTGAGGGCCAAGAACACTGGCTATGCAGGCCCTGCTAGCCCACCAGGGCCTGTGCGTGGACCCAACGTCCCTGCACAGAACAGCGCCCATAAACAGATTACAGACCCGCCATTCGTTAATCCCCAAACAGTTTTCAGTCATTTAATTAGAAAATTCATCTTATTTTGCCTCCAGGCCCTGTAGCCTTATTGCATTTGCACATATTTCAAAATGTTTCAAGTACTGACCAGATAGCATTAATGACTATATTAGATAGGCAAACGCTTTTAAACAAAAAATAATAAACATACTTGTGTATATATATAAAAAAAAAATGTTAATTCCGTCTGGAGCCAAACAGGTAATTTTCCCTTCAGCATTTTCTCAGTCAACTAAGACAGGTTGGCCTGGGAGTGCAGTCAGCCTGTCTGCAGCCTGGCCTGACTTGCATACCAGGGCCCGAGTTTCTTCAGAAACAGACAGCGAGATGATCTGATTGGCTCGCAGCCAGAGCATGCTCACAAGGGTCTCTTTGATGAAAGGGTTCTTGGTAAGTACTGTACCAAAAGCAGCCTGCCACCCTCCTTTCAAAGATACCCATTTAGAGTAATTCCCAGAAAGGGAAAAAACAGCAAGAAAAGGAGAGGGTGGGGGAGGCAAGGGAGAAAGAGCTGAAGTACAGGATTACCGCAAGAATAATTATGCTCCTGGCAGAAGGAGGGGGAGAAGTTATTACAAGCAAACTGCTGGATGTGGAAGTAGCCGGTTGGCAACTCTGCAAGAACATAAGGAATGTGCAATTAAGCTCATTAAAACATCATCATTATGCTTATCAATCTTTTTCCAAAAGAGGTAGGGTGGAGCAGGGCCTTACAGCACGACCACTTTTGCAGATAAGGAGCCGGGACTACCTCAGTTGCTTCTCTCAGCAAACAAAATCAGCGATTCAGTTCCAGGCAGTATTTACAGTAGGCAGGAGTCGCAACCGGACGCTGGGGGAGGCACACAAGAGGCTGGCTCTGCTCAGTGGGCATGCTTCCTTTTGACGTGATCCCCATCAGAAAAGCAAGCCTTTATTAAGTACCTAGGATATGCCCAACTAGTGTTCAGGAAAATTCAGAAATCCTGTGAAAGATCTGAGCCCCACCTTCTAGGCACCGTTAACCGAGTCTGGGAGGAGAGACCTAACCATTCATTCATTCATGCAACCAGTATTTATTGAGAAGCAGCCAAGTTTAAGCTCCCTGCTAGATGCTGTGGGTATGAGCGTGACCAAGAGGGACCATCTAGCAAGAAGGTAGTCATTCGAGCCCAGCTTCAATGATGCAGACTTGCTCCGCGATGAGAGGTGGGAGGGGCAAGGTCAATGTGCCGCAGGAGTGCGGGGTGGCAGGGTGGGGTCATTCCTGGCACACACTTGCCCATTTTCCATCTTGCTCCTGGAGACAAAGCAGCGTCTCTCTTTTGCTTTGGGTTTTATTCTTGCTTTGTTGGTGCAGTTTTAATGACATTTTTAATAGGAAAATTGTGTTTCTTGGTGAAAATCAGTCACATACAGAAAAAGAAAAAGAAAATAAAAATCATATGTAATCTGACCACCCAAAAGTACCCACTCAAACATTCAGATATTTTTCCTTCCAATCTTTTGTTTTTCCTCTTTACAAAATCATATAAATAGAATTATTGTTTACTTGTTCCACTTGACATAATGTGAACATTTTCCATATCATTAAATATGCTTCAACCATTGTTTAGAATGTCTGCACAGTTTAACCAGTCTGTGTGTCTGCTTGTGTGTGTCTGCACACATGTGCGTGCGCACACGCTGGAGATCAAACCCAGGGCCTCACACATACTAAGCACATGCCCTACCACTGAACTACATCCCCACCTCAAGTTCAGTCTTATATTCCTGAACATTTTGTTTGCTTACAATTTTCACCATCATAAATAATATTACCCTGAGTATCTTTATATGTAAGAACAATCACTTATTTGCAAATAGCATTCATGCAATACCTACTGTAAATTCAAAGAAAGCTATAATTTGAGGCAAAGTACAGCCATGGGCCTGCCCTTTAGCTGAGTGAATCTGGAGACCAGGGAGTTCCCTGGGAATTAGCAGAATGGGGGCCGAGCTTGAGCCGGCGGTCCAGCCTTTAGTCCTGTGCTACTGTGGATTGCACAATGCCCCCAGTCTGCGCTTTCTCCTGAGCATCTTTAAGGAGCGCCTTTTTCTGCACCAGCTCAGTCCTGGCATCCTCCATCACCCACATCTACTGCACATCTCAAGTTCAAGTTCAGTTATCCACAAACATTTCACCTGGGTACAGATTTAAAAGACAATTTCCTGATCCCCATCCCAGACCTACTCAGTCAGAACCTGCGGGGCAGCATCCAACCATCTGCTTTTAAAAAAATGCACCTCAAGGTGCTTCCGGGGCAAGGTGTGGAGGATCCAGTATTGCAGGAGGAAGTGCTGGCCGCAGCCACAATGCTGGACACACAGTGGGCCAGAGCATGGGTGTGGGTGGAGAGGTATTGCTCAAACCCTGGCCTGCCAGTTCCCACTGTGGCCTGAGCCCGTGCTTTGCTGACAAAGTCTGCTTCCTCTAAGGGAAGGTAATGATAGAAGAGCCCTCCGAGAGGCGCTGTGGGGACTGACTGAGGGCCACTTTTTAATGAATGCTTTTGGTAGTTGTTAGTTATCACCATTGCTATGTGCCATTTCTCTCTAAAACACGAGGCACGGGGCTTCTCCCTTAGCCTTTCATCTGGGCTGCAGCTGAGCTCACAAGTGAGATCCTGTTTTGTAAAAGTGGCCTCAGAGGTAGGTCTCCTGCCAGGTGCCCTCCCAGGAGTTCCTTTCCGCCCCTTGCCAACCACGAGAGGGGAGCTGCGCCGTGGCATCTGATTGGTAGAAATGCATCCTTGGTTGGGGGCCAAGTTAAGCCAAGGTGGGAGGGAGGCCAATGTGGAGGGGTGTGACCTGAGGAACACCAGGACCCTCAGGGCTGGAGGGAGCAGCGTGAACTTCCATTCCTCGTTTGATCAGAGTAGCATAAAAATGGACCCCAAAGGTCTTCAGATGGAAAACTAGGTTTTAGGTTTCACTTATTAGCTGTGGTTAAACCCAAATGCTCATTCAACTCATGTTGTACTGGTGGATCACTTTCCTCCCACTGTTGAGGTATGGTGTTTTGAGCTGCTGATAACCTTCATAAATCCATTTCTTATTCCCTGAGTGTATCAAGTTCACACGCGTTGTTGAACCAATGTTCAGTGACACTGCGTTAGAAACTATTTTTCTTGGAAACAGACAATAGACACAGTTCAGCTGCAAAGCACTTCTCAAAAAGATGTCTTGTTTCTCCTGTCTTGAGATTGCAAAGACCCATCTGCATTCTGGGAATCCTCCTAGTCAACCATAACACCTACACACGGTACGAAGGAATTTTGTTTTATTGATTCAAGAAACAGATTCAAAGGAACTTCATGCTTCTCAACTCCCCCAGAAGGTCCCACCTGTCCCTGTCCACCCCCTTTCTCTAGTCCCCACACCACAAATAACCCAGTTTCCTCACTGTTCCTGCACTCCAAGGCAGCCTAGGTCAGAAGACTCAGGGTGCCTGGGGTCTGATAACCCCATGCTCCTCAGAGCACATGGTGATTGAAGTGGATGCTGAAATGAAGCAAATCCACAAAAATGCCCTTCTGAGAAGTGGCAGGACAGCTCAGGATGAGAGGAACAGTGTGGGCAATATTGGAGCCTGCGTCTCAAAGAGCCAGAAATAGAGGAGAGACAGCGAAGATTCAAACAAGGGAAACACACAGGTGTCCACACAGAGGAATAGAATCTAGAAAGGTGAAAATAGGTGTTTGAACAATTTCAAACTAACCTATTATAAAATTTCAAAAACATGGTATTGAGTCTCATCACAAGGATGCATGCTTGTGATATGTTGATTACCAGTGTGTGTGTGTGTGTGTTGGGGCAGGGACAGAGATGAGATTTTAAGAAAAACCAGAGTGAGAAAAATCCAGATGTTTGATAATCCATGATATTAAGCTTATATTCAATTTAAGAACGCCAAACTAGGACAGAAATAGCCCAGTTCTATTTTAGTGGCTGTTGAACCAATTATGCATGTGAGTTTTAAGGTTTTTCTTTTTTATTTATTTTGAGATAGGGTCTTGCTGTGTTCCCCAGGCTGAACTCACCATCCTCTAGCCTGAGCTGTAAGATCTTTTTTATTTTTAAGGTCAAGAAAAAATTAAATCCACCTCTTACTCAGGCCTGTGCGTGCCATGACTGTATGTCTTCGGGAATTTGCTGCTTTTTCACAGAGTGATTATGGCATCTTTGCTTGTCTGAAAGGTGAAAAAGTAGAAAATCACAGTGCTGTGCCTGGGTTTGCTGAAGTGACCACCCAGAGACTGGGGGCTTATCTCTTCGTGTGATCAGTGTGGTCCTCTTAAATAGAGCTGTCTTTAAAACCCAGGTCCACTGGTAAGATGGGTTTTAATTTCCGTCTAACAGCTTTAGGATTACCCTCAAGACAATATCATCAGGCTTTTGTAAAAACAAGGAGCTCACACAAAACTCCCATTATTATGGTGGCCTGGGGTGGGGGGGCTTGTTTGGCTGATTGAGTTATGATTGTATGGGAACAAATAAAGGCTTTCTTTCCTTAAGCATAACGGTTATGTCTTACTCTCACTAATAATGCCACATTTTCTTTAAAAAAATATTTACACAGCCTGATGTTATTCTTAATGTCAATGCAATGTGTTACCTCTAGGTTGAAATCCAGTTTTAATCCTATAAGCTAGAAAAATAAGCACAGTGCTACACAATTGAGTTTTGAAATTGTTCATTCTCTTGCTTTCTTACCAGCATTTGGTCTCTTCGTTGCTTCTCTCTCTCTCTCTCTCTCTCTCTGTCTACACACACACACACACACACACACACACACACACACACACACTCGTGACAATCTTGTTACTATAAGAAACTTTCTTACTTTGTTTTCTGAATATCTACTCTGTGATCTCAGTAAACTCTTGGAGTGAACTAATGTCCTCTTGCTGGTCTGGACAGTATTATACTTTTTCCTGCTTTCCTTTCCAAAAAAGTTCAATGGCTATTCTTTGATAGTTTGCACTGAGTACTTTACAGTTTTAGATTTTATTTCTGTCTCTCTTAAATAAAATGGATTGGGAAGTTTTAGAGCTGTAGATATGTGCTTCCAGCTGCGGGGTGGCCAAGCACTGTCCTAAGAATGCTTTGCGGGTCCTATTTCCTGCAGCTGCAAGGGCTGCAGCCACCTTCTCTGCAGTTGGCTCACAGGAATGTTGGAATCATTGTTCCGGATGTCCCTCTATAGCTGCCGGGTCTAAAGGGTGAGCCCCAAAAGACCTCAACAGCTAAATCAGAGGTGAAGTTGGACAAAAGTAGGCTGAGAACTTTTTTCCTGAATGGAAAGCACAGAGCAATCCAGAAACAGAAAGAGATTCCTACAGATTGGAATGGGAGCCATAGTTGAGACTTCTTACAGTGAATTTGAAATGATTTGGCCCTGTTTTAGGAACTGGGTGCTTTTTGAGTTTGCCAAATCCATCTTTAAATGTAGTTAGGCCCTGCAAGTGTACTTGGGCAGAGATTTGAATCAGGATGTTATAACTTCAACAGGAATAATTTTAATCAGCTAATTTGGCATTTAGAAAGGACTGCAGGTCATTGTAATTATGCAAGGGATATGCAGTCATTAGCTTCTATATTCCAATTTCTCATTAATATCTACCCGGAAGAGAGTTGTTGAAGATGAGGCTATCACTGTTGCCTGAAAATGAAAAAAATTTACTTAAAATTGTGGCTCATTTTCCTTTCCAGCTGCCTCCAGAAGTGATTTAAGTACGGGGCCTGGAGAGCAGCTTCCTTCAGGTGTCAGGGCCATGACTCACACACATGTAAGGCATCCAGACATTTAAATCTCCGTGATCCAGCCCAGCCCAACCAAAAGATCTAGGGCAAGGCTAGTTTAAAGGAACGATACTAAGTCGCAGCTCGAGGATGTTTTTACATAGCCTCAGTTCCTGCCTTTAGGCATCAAAAACTCTGTACCCTGACATCCCCTGCCACTCGGCACCAGGCTTAGAAACTCATAAGCGGTGCCACTTCAGTGCATAGAGAATGAGTGACTGAGCATGTGGCCCCTTGGTAGACTTAGAATGTCCCAGTGGCCATTGCCACAAGCCTCACACCAAGCATGATTTTATATGCCCACCCGTGCCGAGGCAAGGAGCTCTTTTTCTGCGTGTTTGTGCTAAGAGCATGTCACCCTGCTTTGTTGGGCTGAGAAGTGAATTTAATGGCCTTGTGGCGGTGGGAACACTAATTCTCCAAGTTTCGAGACCGTATGGTCCTGTGTTTGGGAGTTTTGTGTATGACACTGATATAAATTCTCTTTGTTTAGAACCTTTTATGCTTAAACTTCATCTCAATATAGCTCTCAGGTGCTACTTTATTAAAACAGGTCACAAGGTCATTGAGGCCTCTGACCTCCCACCTCACTCTCAATACCTTCTGCCGTGTGACACCAAGAATGTGTGTTCAGATACTGGCACATCGACCTTCCCAGCCATCACGTAATCTCCATAGGCTTATCCATTTGACTCAGGCCACGGCACCCTTTCTGGGAAACAGCTTACCAAGGACGTGCATGGTTTCAGGGAGAGGAAAAGAGGGAAGTGGAAAGAAAGATTTTAAATAGTTGCAATTATGCCCGCGATGACAGTGTTTCTGCCATCCCCGGGAGTTGCTTAAAAACTCCCAAGAGACTGATGCCCAACCTGCAGCAGTGGAGATTTCTGCTCCCCACCCACGGATACAGAACCTTCTAGAATTCTTAGTGGAGGCTTGGGATTTTCCTCTTCCGTGCCAACAATTCTTGGATGCAGTGTGCATGCTTGCTATCAGTAACCAGCTACTTAATCCCAATCAGTGCCTGTGGTACTTGATGAGTCGGTCACCACAGCCAGCTGCAGGCTATTCTTGATTGCCTATGGGAATGGAGGCTACTTGCAGCATGGTTAATCCGAATCAGTGAATAATGTAAGAGTGGTATTTTGCAAATTATCTTCTGTTGGTTTTGTTTTTACAGGAGTGCTTTCCCATCCTAGTTACATTTTAAGCTAAAGTTTAAAATGTTGTTTAATTTTTTTATATTATACAGAGTAATGCATTGAAAAAATTTGAAAAAGTTTAAGAAATTGGGAAGGAAAAAAAGACCACCCCATATTCACACCAAGAATTCTTCTTTAGCTGAATTTATGTCTAGACATTTTTCTTTGGATATATGCATATATAGATACAAATGTTTTAACTTGAGTTTTGTTGTTGTTGTTGTTGTTTTACTATTATAATCATTGCTCCACATCAGTTAATTCATCTAAATATCATTTTTGTTGGGGATGTGGTACTCAGTATTGTGAATGCCATTTACTTATACAAGTCTCTATTGAATATTCTCATTATTTCAAAACTGTATAGATACTAAAACTGTTGTAATGTGCACTCTTACACCTGCATGCACATGGACTAATGTAGCCTTATTGCTAACAAGTAAGGGTGACATTGCTGGGTCATTTTGAGTTTTCAAAATGGTGCCAAACTGCATTCCAGAAAAACTGCACATACCCACATTCCTGCAACAGCAATAATCCCCATGTCCTGGGTGGGTATTATGATTTCATTTCATCTTTGGTAGCCTGTTAAATGAGAGGAAATGACATCCCCTTATTTTACTAGTTAAGGTTGAGTATGCTAAAATATTTATCACTCCTATTGTCTGCTTTATGAATGACTGGTTCATACTTATAACCCATTTCTTCTATTACGGTATTTGTCCTTTTAAATATTAGATTTGTTTACTTTTAATTTATTGAAAATGACTTATTGAGCACTTATTACATTGAGCCAATACTGCTTGTTGTTCGAGAAACAACAATGAACAAAAAACCAGCAATATCGATAGAACAATCTCTGCCCTTAATATAGTGGGGGAGGCAGACATGGATCAAATAATTATGTAAAATCGAGAGTAACTGTGGTGAATGCCTTGAAGGAGAGCTTCGTGGTGCAGAAGGACCGGATGTGAGTGATTCCCAAACTTCATCAGGCATCAGCACCCCCCGGAGGGCTTGTTCAAATAAAGTGGAGTTTCTGATTCCTTAGGTCTGGGTGGGGCCTGAGAATTTGCATTTCTGTCATGTCTGGATGATACTAATAATGCTGGTCCGGAGACCCTGTGAGGAACCTCTGGTGGAGGGACGTGGCCTCCACCAGGAGGCCTAGGTAGGCTTTGGAGCAAGAGGTGCTTGCACTGGGGCGGGAAGGCATTCCAGAAGAGAGCCCCTGTCCTGGAAAGAGCTTGCGCAGGAGCCCTGCAGTGGGAGGGAGTGTGCAGGGCACAGGGACCGAGTCCACTGTGTCTGGAAGAGCAGGAGAAGAAGGAAAGTGTGATGTGAGGTCAGGGCCAGGCCTGGAGGTGGAGCGTGACGTGCTAAGGAATGCTGAGGCGTTTGGGCAAGTTTAAGCATGGAGGGAGACCTCAAGCAGAGAAGAAGAGCTTTTGCAGAAAGGAACAAAAACAGAAGTTAAGAATTAACTACTGTATAAGCAATGAGTGGAGTATAGAGACTGTACATAAATAATGAAAAGCTCAACAGATGGAGGCCAGTGCTGCAGACAAAGATAACTACTACAGAATTGCTTTACGTTTTTTTTTTTTTACTTTTTAACTTTTTTTTTGGGGGGGGGGCCTTTTTTTTTATTGTAAACAAATGGGATACATGTTGTTTCTCTGTACATGGCATAAAGGCATACCATTTGTGTAATCATAAATTGACATAGGGTAATGTTGTTTGATTCATTCTGTTATTTTTTCCCTTCCCCCCACCCCTCTAACCCCTCTTTTCCCTCTATACAGTCCTTCCTTCCTCCATTCTTGCCCCCCTCCCTAACCCTAACTCTAACCCTAACACTAACCCCTCCCTCCCCCATTATGTGTCCTCATCCACTTATTAGCAATATCATTCGACCTTTGGTTTTTTGAGATTGGCTTATCTCACTTAGCATGATATTCTCTAATTTCATCCATTTGCCTGCAAATGCCATAATTTTATCATTCTTTATAGCTGAGTAATATTCCATTGTATATATATATATATATATATATATATATATATATATATATATCACAGTTTCTTTATCCATTCATCAATTGAAGGACATCTAGGTTGGTTCCACGATCTGACTATTGTGAATTGAGCAACTGTGAACACTGATGTGGCTGTATCTCTGTAGTATGCTGATTTTAAGTCCTTTGGGTATAGGCCAAGGAGTGGGATAGCTGGGTCAAACGGTGGTTCCATTCCAAGTTTTCTAAGGAATCTCACACTGCTTTCCTGCATCGTAGAGGAGGTCACTCAGCACAGCGCTTGGACTCAGAGCAACCACTGGGGCTCCGGGCGGTGGGCCAGAGGAGGGGCTGCGAGGAGAGCTGTTTGGACTCAGTGCTTTACATTTTTGTTTATAAAGTCTATAAAACTTGCCATTAAGATCTGGCTTAGCTGGGTGTGGTGGTTCACACTTGTAATGCCAGTGGCTCAGGAGGCTGTGGCAGGAGGATCCAGAGTTCACCAGCCTCAGCAACAGTGAGGTGCTAAGCAACTCAGTGAGACCCTGTCTCTAAATAAAATACAAAATAGGCCTGGGGATGTGACTCAGTGGTTGAGTGCCCCTGAGTTCAATCCTTGGTCCCCTTCTCCCCCGACAAAAAAGATCTGACTTACAAAATTAGGTTTGAGTATAATTTTAGTTTTAATCATTAAAAAGAGGCTGTTACTACGAGTAGTTCTCATCTCCTGGTTGCTCCCGGGAACCTCACCTAAAGAGGAAACCATTGCATTCAAATTAATAGTAAGAAAATCAAGAAGCAGATTCCCATTGAAAGGAAAAAAAAAAAAAAGAGTGTTCTTCAACAGGAGAGAAAATTATTGGCTTCCAGTTAACAAAAAATGCTCAAGGGATCCTGTCGTCCCTAGAACTGAAATGTCCCATTTGATCCCTACTGTAAGGAAGAGAGGAAGGGTGTTGGAAAGCGTGTTCTGTAGGCTGCTTCACAAGCCTTTTCCTTAGGTAGCTGGGAGAGAAGCAAACAGCCTAAGCATGCCAGCGTCCATAAGCATCTTAAAGAGCTGTGAGACTGGCTTAGTGGCAGGTAAATTGGATGAGATGGAAGCCAAAGGTTTCTTTCTTTGAAACCGTGATGGGAAAAATGAAATCAGACAGGATCCACACCAGCTGCGATTTAGTGCAAAAGATGTAGCAATTTTGCATTCAGGTGTTAGTTCTGTAAATCTTGCTCCATATATATTAAATATCCTTCAAAGCAGAGTTTAAAAGCTACTAGTTTCTTAGCTATGTGAGTTTTAGTCTTTAAAAGGGAAATTACTTCCATCAGCTTCCTAATCTGTGGCTTAAAATTGACTTTTCAATACACATTGAAATAATAATAATAATAGTAGTAATAGTAGCTAATACCTATTGAGTGCTTTGTTATATGCCAAGAACTACACTAAGCTCTTTGTATGTTATCTTGTTTTAATTTTCCCAGCCATCTTTGGGTACAAATTTGTGTGCATGTGTGAAGTGCATGGTACTGGGGCTTGGACCCAGGGTGCTCTACCACTGAGCCACATCCCCAGTCCTTTTATTTTTAATCTGAGACAGGGTCTCTCTAAGTTGCTGAGGCTGGCCTTGAACTTGCGGTCTTTCGCCCTGTGGTCTTCCTGCCTCGGCCTCCTGAGCCCCGGGACTACAGGCATGTGCCTCTGACCCCGTCAGAGTTCACACGTCTCCATCTCCTATTACAGATGGTAAAACGGAGGTCCTCCTTCATGAACTAGCAAATGGGGATTCTGGAATCTGCATAAGATGCTCTGATCCCAGAACCCATGTCTTAAGCGGTCGGCTCTTTGGCCTCCCTGTGTTTCTTTTCTACCCAGAGCAAATCCTAACTGTAGACTTAGTGCCTAAAGGGAAATAAACATCCGTTCAGTGCTAAGTGTGAAGTAGGCTCTGACAGGTTAAAAGCACAGGTAGAGAAACAGTGCTAGCATGTTCTGCACAATATACCGTCCGAGTCCTAAAAAAGCGCAAACATCAACTGACAGCAGCTGAGGGAAACCTCCTGAGGGCAGGTTCCATTGGTGCGGGCTTCCGCTAACCGGCTCCCCTGCCCTCTGCCTATCTTCCCATGTCCTTTATTTTTTTTCCCTTTCCTTTTGTCTGGTTCCTCTGTGTTCTCCCAATTTTCTTAGTTACAGTGAAAAAGAATTAATTTTTAAAAATCATTTGAAGGGCTGGGGAGATAGCTCAGTCGGTAGAGTGCTTGCCTTGCAAGCACAAGGCCCTGGGTTCGATCCCCAGTGCCGGGGGAAAAAAAAAAAATCATTTGAAGATCTGTGACATTTAATTAACTTATTTTTTAATTTTTTTGTTTA